>NC_089514.1:7718338-7808338 GCF_036850995.1 Saccopteryx leptura
AATACGTAATTCAAAATCGAATGCCACTTCATCTGGGGGCAAAGAAGTGCATTCCACACTTTCCATCGGTAGCTCAGTTTCCCACATCACACCGGAGATAAACCCCTTCCCCTCACCCTCGTGCTGGGCTGAGCATAGTGGGTCCCCTGTGGGCAATGCAACGTGACACCCCGGCAGAGCTCAAGAGAGGCCAGAAGACTGGGTGGCCACTTCCCCTCCCCCCCACGTGAAATACGGAGCCTCTCCTCCTCGTTGCTAAACAGTGTCAGCGACTTAGAGGTGAGACAGTTTTCAAAGAAGGGGAGTCTGGGACAGTCTCGAGTCAAAGGCTACTTTTATCTATAGCGTATCTTCCTAAATTGTCTTATTTATACAAGTAACACAAGGCTGCCTTCCCAATGTAAACAGAAACATCCCAATGGCACAGAAGCGAGTGACGAGACAGCGAGCTCACGCCATGGCCCCCTCCAGGACTCCGCTCCTGGGGACACGTGATGTCTGTCTGTCACGTTTGGTTGCCAGCCCTCCCTCTCCCTGCCCAGGGCTCCAGGCACAGCTGACCCTCTCCCTACTGAGAAGGAGCACGCTGGGGGGCTCAGCATGACCTGTGTGTGCAGGTCACAGGTGTGAACAGAGACGAACCTGGACGGCTGCTCCCTAGCCCTCTACCCCGTCTTAGGACCAGGACAGGACGGCCTTCCCACCGGTTCCCAGAAGGCATGAACCACGATCCACTTGTCCCTTACACCCGCAGCGTCTGCCACCCAGGAGGTAATTAATCAATAGACATCGGTGACACGGTCACCAAGGCAAACCATTTTTTTTTTTTTTTTGTATTTTTCTGAAGCTGGAAACGGGGAGAGACAGTCAGACAGACTCCCACGTACGCCCAACCGGGATCCACCTGGCACGCCCACCAGGGGCGACGCTCTGCCCACCAGGGGGCGATGCTCTGCCCCTCCGGGGCGTCGCTCTGTCGCGACCAGAGCCACTCTAGTGCCTGGGGCAGAGGCCAAGGAGCCATCCCCAGCGCCCAGGCCATCTTTGCTCCAATGGAGCCTTAGCTGCGGGAGGAGAAGAGAGAGATAGAGAGGAAGGAGGGGGTGTGGAGAAGCAAATGGGCGCTTCTCCTATGTGCCCTGGCCGGGAATTGAACCCGGGTCCCCCGCATGCCAGGCCGACACTCTACCGCTGAGCCAACCGGCCAGAGCCGGCAAGCCATTTTTTAAAGCTATTGTCACACAGTAGTTTTCTAGCTATTTTAGGAATGCCATGGAGGCTCTCTAGAATATATGGGGGGGGGGCACCTAAGCCAGTGGCAGCCCCAGCCTCTGCACCCCAGGTGGCCCCATCTGTTGGCCAGGCTCGGGACACCCAGACTTCATTTCCAGTGTGTTCTGGGCCAGCTGCAAACACCAGATGGCCAGGCAGCCCTGAACCACATTGGGGTTCCAGGTGTCCAGGTCAGCGCCTGACCAGGTGGGCAAACAACCCACACCCACGCAACCCAATGGACCTTCTGCAAGAGGCCAGGCCCCCGGGGATTTGTTCTGAGGGCAGGGTCAGATATCACCCCCTCCAAAAGCTGTTTCGGCCACTAGTGAAATCCGCCCATATTAACTAACACTGTCTCCTCCTCTCTGCTCAGTCGACACACACTTCCAGACCAAGTTCCCTGCGCAGGCCACGGAGCTATGAGGAGACACGTGGGAAGTGGCCCCGCCCACAAGGAACCTGCAGTCTCACCGGGAGACACCAAGTCAGGAGATGGCGTTAACCTACAATACGAAGCAATTCAGGGCCAAGCAGGGGGGTCCGGGAGAATCGGGACTGAATCTGCTTCCTCTCCAGACCCCGTGGCCACAGGTGGCCACATTCACCAGACACCAAAGAGTCACCCTCTCTCACCATGCAGGCTACGCCCAGTCCAAACAAAAGGGAAGAGGAAAAGGGACAGGGAGTGGAGACTCATTCCCTAGGACGAGGCACATGCATCCCAGCTCTGAGACACGCAGCCCTGTGACCAAGCAGCAACCTGTGTCAAAGCACTGGGGTGTGGAAAGAAGGGTGCTTAATACAGAGTTGTGGGAAATGAGTATTATTATTATTTGTGTGTGTGTGTGTGTGTGTGTGTGTGTGTGTGTGTGTGTGTATTTTTCCGAGGTTAGAAGCGGGGAGGCAGTCGGACAGATTCCCATATATGCCCAACTGGGATCCACCCGGCATGCCCACCAGGGGGTGATGCTCTGCCCATCTGGGGTGTTGCTCCATTGTGGCCGGAGCCATTCTAGCACCCGAGGTGAAGGCAATGCAGCCATCCTCAGTGCCCAGGCCAACTCTGCTCCAATGGAGCCTTGGCTGTAGGAGGGGAAGAGAGAGACAGAGAGGAAGGAGAAGAGGAAGGGTGGAGAAGCAGATGGGCGCTTCTCCTGTGTGCCCTGGCTGAGAATTGAACCCAGGACATCTACACGCCGGGCCGATGCTCTACCGCTGAGCCAACCAACCAGGGCCGAAAATGAGGAAGGAAAGGTTTAAATGTCAAACAATAAAGATTGCACGAGAACAGCAACAGTGCCTACCCCACAGGGCTGTGTGACAATAAAGTAGGTTTGTGTATTGATATAAAGTTATTAGCATGGCCAGGCACACTTGTCCCCCAGTGACTCCCCCAGACCCAGCTGAAGTGGCTGCACCTAAAACCACTGTAGAAAGCCCGGGCACTGCTCTGGGCCCTGCCCCCCAAGAGCTGCAGTGTGGTGAGCAACATTATGTGTTTGTTCTGCCTGGCCTCCCTGACCACAATATCCTTTTAGGAACTGGCAACCTGAATCCAGACCCCAACGCTTGTCCCTCACATGCCAGGAGTGACCACCAGCATGTCCAGCCTCATCAGAGGTGGTCAATGCAGGGCCAGGTCAGAAAGGCAGAGAGCAGCCTGCAGGGTCACTGCCTCGCCCGGCCTGTGAGAAGGCACTGGGGTGGCCAGCCTGCTTGAGACACCAGGAGGGAAAAACATACGGTTCAAGGGATGGGCTCTGGGCTTGGGGAGTTCTGGGTTCAAAGCCCAGCTCCACTTACAAGCTACATGACCTGAAGTCCTTGTTAGCCTCTCTAAGTCCCCGTGTCCAGGGCTATAAATATGGGCTAGTGGTGGTCCTATGCTGTATTGTAGGATCAGGGTGTCGCACACTGGGCCCTCCAAGAAACGCAAGGTTTGTTTAAAGACGATCTGCACCGTACCCGAGTCAAGCTTACAGGTAGCAGGTCTTGCCACACAACCTCTCATTTAAAAGCAACCTGCCAGGGAAGGGGCCCCAGACCACGGTGACACCCAGAGCCTCGTTCATCCTGATGGAGACGCTGGAGGCAGGAGCGTGTCAGGTCACTGTGACCAGAGGCGAGACATGAGGTCGGCCCCGGCCTTCTGGCTCTGAACCCCTGAGCGCTTCTCTCCACACCCCGGTCTGGGAAAGATGATGGCAGACCCTTCACCCAGCTTCCCCCGAAGTTTTCATCTTATAAAACACAGTGCGATGATCAAAACCAGGGAACCGGTGGTGACACGGTGCTGTTAACTGCCCGACAGACCACCGAGGTCTCCTCCTGCCCTGGGACCCACCCCAGGACCCTGCGGGGCACGTGGTCACATGTCTCCCGGTCTGCTCCAGTCTGGGCCGGTTCCACGGCCTGTCTTTGTCGTGATCCGGTCATTTGTGGACTATCTCTCCAGTTGGGTTTGTTTGTTGTCTCCTTGTGATTAAATTCAGATCATGAGTTTCTGGCAAAAAAAATACCAGAAGGGTGTGGAGGAGGGGGGGTGTCCTCTTCCCAGGATGAGGGGTGTCCTCTTCCCAGGATGTTGTATCAGGCAAGACGGGAGCTGCTCTGTCCCGTTAGGGTGGTGTTCACAGGTGTCTCTCCTGCTCCCCTTTGTCGTCCATCACTACGCCATAGGGAGCTGCCCGGTGACTTCCCAAATGTCTGACCGGGTAATTCCGGGACACACGCCTGTCTGAGCACCTCGGGACTACCCGGGCAGTGAGTCAGGACTCCAGAAACCTGGTGACACAGTGAACAGCCAGCTGACGCCTCAGACAACCCACAGAAAACTCCAGCAGATGTCTGTTCCACAGCCTCAGGTGTGAAGCCGGCCCGGGCAATTTGGTCATCTGAGTGATAAAAAAAAAGACACAAAGAAAAACCCCTCAGCGTCCACCTCCCGCGATGGAAATCCAGCGCCCAGCAGGGTCCACGGCAGAAAGCTGGACCACACGGGTCACGATTCCCTCACGTAAGTTTTCTCTCCAGAACTGGGCTCCACATCCAGAGAAGCTGGGCATGCAGAAAGCAATGTCCTGCGGCAGGAAAGACCCACACACCTGACAGAGGAGCAGGCAGAATTCAAGATCCGCCAGGTGCCCTGGCCGGTTGGCTCAGCAGTAGAGCGTCGGCCTGGCGTGCGGTGGACCCGGGTTCGATTCCCGGCCAGAGCACACAGGAGAAGTGCCCATTTGCTTCTCCATTCCCCCTCTCCTTCCTCTCTGTCTCTCTCTTCCCCTCCTGCAGCCAAGGCTCCATTGGAGCAAAGATGGCCCGGGCGCTGGGGATGGCTCCTTGGCCTCTGCCCCAGGCGCTAGAGTGGCTCTAGTCGCAACAGAGTGACGCCCCGGAGGGGCAGAGCATCGCCCCCTGGTGGGCAGAGCGTCGCCCCTGGTGGGTGTGCCGGGTGGATCCCGGTCGGGCGCATGCGGGAGTCTGTCTGACTGTCTCTCCCCGTTTCCAGCTTCAGAAAAATAAATAGCAGCCTTCACTGGTAAGTGCCCGTGGTGGGCCAGGCGCTGTGTGTGGCACGCCTGAGGGCCGGTCCTCATGACAACCGGGTAAGAGAGGTGAGGGAAGGACCCTGCACCATCCCCCACAGCCTCTGGATTCTGATGGTTCTGATACGGCAGCTACCTCCCCTCCCTAGATGCTGGGGACTCCAGGCCTCCAGAGAAACGCATGTGATGTCCCCATTTTCGGGAGGAAGCAGCTGGGACTAAGAGAGGATGCCGTCACCCAGATAGGAAAGGGAAAATGGGGGGTCTGGGCCCAGGCCCGTCCGAGGGCAGGCTGTGCTTCCCTCTCTTCTCTCCCCCCCCCCCCCCCCCCAGACTGTAACACCGGCCCCGGGAGCCCTTGGAAGTTTCAGAACGTCAGGGACTTATAAACCCCAGACATGATCGTTATCTGTCATTACCAACCCCAGACGCAGGCCTCAGTGGCCGTAAATACCACGTCCCGCCAACGCTCGGAGAGTCCCTATCCTGACCCTTTCCGAGGGCCACGCCAATAATTAGAAAAGTTACAATTCTAAAGGGAGGGGATGATGAGCTTTTAATAGTAATGATAGTAACGATGGTCCCCATTATCGCCTAGTCCTAGACCCCCTGGTCGGCAAACAGCGGCTCTTCCAGAAAATACCACGTGCAGGTGCTACCTCGATAAGGAAGGTACCTACCTATATATTGAATAGTTTAAGTTTAAAAAATTTGGCTCTCAAAAGAAATTTCAATTGTTGTGCTATTGCTATTTGGCTCTGCTGACTAATGAGTTTGCCGACCACTGTCCTAGACAGTCCCCACACTGGAACACCACGGTGACACTGTTTCCTGGCACCCGGAGGAGAAACCGCAGCGCGGGGCAGCAGCCCGGGGCCCGGCTGTGAGGTGGTTTGTGCTGAGCGCGGAGGAGACCAGCAACCTCCGGAGAACTTCCTTCAGATGCTGCCACCGAGAGAAAGGGAGCTCCCAGCTCCAGCGGCCACCCACGGACAGACCTGCCTTTCTGGGCCGGGATTCCAGTCAAAGGCTTGTCATACTTCCCAGCCGCTCCCAGGAAGGCCCTCGGGGCTGGGCGACATGCGAGAGGAGGCGGCACCCATTCCACGCAGCAGCCCGCTGAATTCAGGACTCAGACGCCAGTGTCTCCAGCAGGTGGGACGAGAAATCTGAAGGTCCCTCCCACGGGAACTTGGACCTCCTGTGGCCCTGACAGCAGAAGGGGCTGCGGTTCCTCTGGCCTGAGAAGGACTCAAAACACGGAGTTGAGAGCCACAGAGAACCAACCAGGACGGGTGCGTCTCAGATGGGGGGGGGGCCTTCCAACCCTCCCATCATGTCCCAGGCTTCCTTTAACTGTGGGCTCTACCACAGCATGATGCTAGGGCCCCAAAAGCCACCTGAGAGAAAGGTGATGTAAATTCTGAAAAAAAAGAAAAAAGCCTTAAGAACAGCGTACTCGAGTGGGTGGGGCTGGTCTGCTGCGGTCACCCACTGACGGTGGCCCTGGCTGACCCACTGACGGTGGCCCTGGCTGACCCACTGACGGTGGCCCTGGCTGGCCTGGACTCCTGAATTGCTTTAGAAAACACAGCCCTGGGCACATGGTAGAAAGGCTGTTCCTTCAGAATGTGAAACAACACCCACAAGGCTCAAAGGCAGGGCTTTCTGCAGGTTGGTCCCCGGGGCTTTTCCAGACATAGGTCCCCCTCGGAGAGGGAAGATGGCCACTTCAGGGCACACCTCCATCAACACATAGTAATGACCCATCTGGAGCGTGACTGGTCGGTCTTCCTGTCCCCTCCTTGGCTCTTCCCAGAACTTCCCTCAGCCCTCGGGGTAACCCCACACCTCTGCGTCGCCTCCCAACGCCTCCATAAAGGGGTCCCTCCCTTCCTGCCCAGCCTCGCCTCTCCCTCTTGGTGCCTGACACATTCTCCCTCCGCCACAGCCACGCGTGGCCTTGGCCTTCAGACTCTGAAAGCCTCCTGGTCTCAGGTCTCTGAGACTCTGTCCCCTGGGCCTCTTCTTCCTCTAACTTCTCGGGGTCGGCTCTTCAGACCTCGGCACTCATCATCAGTTCTTCCGCGACCCCTCCCTGACACCCCCCCACCCACCCCAAGACTTGGTGCGCATCCTCGCTGCGCATGTCCCAGTCTGGGCCCTGGTGGCTTCCCGCACTCGACCAGAAGCTTCTCCAGTGTAGACGCGGGTCAGAGCCCAGCAGGGTCAGACTCTGACCCCCTGGAGCTTCTCCAGTGTAGACGCGGGTCAGAGCCCAGCGGGGTCAGGACCCCCTGGAGCTTCTCCAGTGTAGACGCGGGTCAGAGCCCAGCAGGGTCAGGCTCTGACCCCCTGGAGCTTCTGCAGTGTAGACGCGGGTCAGAGCCCAGCAGGGTCAGGACTCCCTGCAGCTTCTCCAGTGTAGACGCGGGTCAGAGCCCCGCAGGGTCAGGCTCTGACCCCCTGGAGCTTCTGCAGTGTAGACGCGGGTCAGAGCCCAGCAGGGTCAGGACTCCCTGGAGCTTCTCCAGTGTAGACGCGGGTCAGAGCCCCGCAGGGTCAGGCTCTGACTCCCTGGAGCTTCTCCGGTGTAGACGCGGGTCAGAGCCCAGCAGGGTCAGGCTTTGACTCTCTAGAGCTTCTCCAGTGTAGACGCGGGGAGCTTCTCCGGTGTAGACGCGGGTCAGAGCCCGGCGTGACCCCCTAGAGCTTCTCCGGTGTAGACGCAGGTCAGAGCCCGGCAGGGTCAGGCTCTGACCCCCTAGACAGGGGCCATGAGCAGTCAGGCCAGGCCGCCCCTCCGCAAACCCCTCCAGGGACTGAGCCCACACAGGGACTGAGACGCAGGCCCTCGAGGGCGGGGCTTCACTGCGCAGGTCCCAGCTCCGTTCACTTGGTGATGACAGGCGAGCTCTAGAACTCAGCTTTCTGTCTTTTCAGTTCAGATCCGTTCAGAGGCGAGAGAAAGCAGGAACACAGGCCCCTGCCGATGACCATCACTAGGGCCCGGGGACTTGTAGACCCCGGAAGGTGTCAGCTACCCCAGAGCACACGAGCAGAGAGAGTTTCCTGCCCACTCGTTCCGGTCACACTGGCCGCCTTCCCTCGGCTGCTCAGCAATGCCACCAGCGGAGTTTTTCACGCCGCTCACGTGACACGAGGAGCTGGCTGCATCTGTTTCTGTGCCTTCTTCCTCTTTAAAAAGAAACTGTGGTCTGTGTGTCTTTGCACGAGACGGAGTCACTGGCAGCTGATGCGTCACCGCTCATACACCGTCACCCCCGGCGTTTAAAAATAAAACCCACATCTGCAATGCAAAGCTCACTGCACTGCACAGCTCACGCGTTCCGCTTTCAGAAAAGCGTGAGACGCCGGGTTGCCCGGTGCCTCCGGGGCCTGTGCGGAGCGGGAACAGGTGAGACGCTCTGATTCGCAGGACGGCGACCTCTGAGACGAGTCTCAGCGCCCACACCTTGACCTCCCACGGCTGCCTGTGCATTAGTCTCAAGGTCACGGGGCAGTGGGCACAAACAGCCTCGGGGTCCCAGACTCCCAAACCAGCAGAGGCTGTGCCCACCGGCCACACACTGTCGGCAGGATAAGCTCCCTCAGATTGACCTGAGAGAGCTGAGTCACACCGTGCGGACACAGAATGCAGCGTGTAGGAGCCAGAGACCCGGCGTGGCCCTCTGGGAATGGACAGGGCATCGGGCTCTGGTTTAATCAGACCTCCCAGGACGGCTCTCCCTGGGCCGGGTAACTGGACGCACCACTAACCGTCCCCACACTGAGTGCCCTTCTCCAGTGTGGGCTGAGAGTGACAGTCAACCTCCCCCCACAAGGCCAGCGCTGGTCTCGGCCATCACAGGGAGGACTCAGCAGGCCGGGTGGCAGCTGCTCTGAGGCTACTGCCGTGCCCGTCCCCACTCTCTGGTCTGCCGCACGCGCCCTCCTCCACGCTTACTTCAGGGGCCGGGAATGAAACCTCAAGTTCAGGCTCTAAACCGAAGCCACTGCCGTGGCTGACCTCAGGCCGTGGCTGACCTCAGGCCGTGGCTGACCTCAGGCCGTGGCTGACCTCGGGTCCCTGGCCCCTCGTCAGTCCCAGCACATGCTTAATTTCAGGACCAAGCTGCCCACGGTAATGGGATGTGACACAAAGTCTTCTCTGGACAATGTCTCCTTGACAGCAACCATGGACACTTCGTGACCTTGTAGCCACCAGCACGGTTCTCTCCAAGCGCTGTCTGCTTTTATACCCCCCGGTCCCAACAAGGGAACCCTCAAGTTCTTGAGTAAAAAAGCAAATGGGGAAACCATTTCAAGTTCAACACCCTCTGAGCTTTTTTTTTTTTTTTTTTTTCTGGGGAAGAGGTCAATGACCGGTAATGACTTCAGGGCACAGGGTTGGCAAGACACCAAAATGAGGAAGCCAGGCGTCCTGGGTGTGGTGTGTGGAAGTCAGGGCCCCAGCCAGCACGGTCCCAACCCCCGGAGGCAGAGGCCAGGAAGGATATGTGCTAACTCGGGGGTGGGCTTCTCTTCTCTAAAAATAGCCCGAGACGGTCAAGCTGCAGGCCTCGGCCCTCTCCACCTTCAGAGAGCGGGCTGTTTCACACCTGTGCTGGGGGTTAGCGCTATTTCTGTGGGCCAGGCTCAGACTCCCAGAACTAAAATGCGCCCCCAGAGACAAAGGAAGCCGTTGCCACAGGTCGTCCCCTCGGCAAGGCCACACGGGCCAACCTGGGTGCTGGTCACGGCTCCCAGCGTCCCCTCCAAGAGGGGCTGGGACTGAAGAAGGGAAGGCACAGCCTTCAAAGAAAGCACCACGCAGGAATCATTTCTTGGCCAGGATTATCCTCACTTCTGTCAGGTGATGTCAGGGGAGTGGAGGGGTTTAGAGCAGTGGTCCCCAACTGTTTTTTGGGCCACAGATAGGTTTAATGTCAGAAAATATTTTTACGGGCCGGCCTTTAGGGTGGGACGGATAAATGTATCACGTGACCGAGACAAGCGTCAACAGTGAGTCTTAGACGGAAGTAACAGAGGGAATCTGGTCATTTTTAAAAAAATAAAACATCGTTCAGACTTAAATATAAATAAAACGGAAATAACGTAAGTTATTTATTCTTTCTCTGTGGATCGGTACCAAATGGCCCACGGACCGGTAGTGGTCCGTGGCCCGGGGGTTGGGAACCACTGGTTTAGAGGATCAATCCAGGAGCCAAGTCGAGGGCCGCCCAGGCCACAAAGGATGGCGGGGGCTGGCTGCACGGCCCGCTCGCCGTCTACCAGCCACGGGACCCTGACAGGCGCTGCTCGTCTGCAGCTTGTCGAAGTCCAACGGGCTTGGGTGGCTATTTTTAGTTTAGAGATGGGGAAGCTGAGGCACCAAACGCTTAGGTGAATCCTGAGAGCGAGGGTCAGGCGCAGGATTTGAACCAAGTCTGTTTGACGGCTCTCTGCTCTCAGCCCCAGGAAGTTCAGTATGCTCAGTCGGGGAACGTGGGTAATTCGTTGCGGAGAAGCCTGGCCTCTCGAGGGTCCTGGGGAGTGGTAGGGTGGGCGCTGTCTTCTATCCCGGAAGCCATCAACTGGGCATCTGACTGGGCATCAACGTTCTCACATGCCCACAAAACGATAATACAGCCAAAGGCCTTCAGAACGACTTAGCAGAATTGACGTCCACTGATAACAGAAAGAAGTTCGATTTGTCATGCCACAGCCACTGCGCATTTCGTGGCAACATCGGTACTAGCGTTCCAAGACTTACATAAAACCATTCACAGATGTTCTCCTAGGACTTGGCATTTTTTTAAAAAAACTCCCTATTTTTCAATTAGACAAACATTCCATCCTTCAGAATTTAGATCATAAGCACTCATCTGGAAATTCCGTGAACCGGGTTGGCCAATCTGCACATGTACTCTGGAGGCCCACGCTGTGCCAGGCACTGGGCTCGGTCCCTTCGCCACAGCCCCCGGCTGTCTTCACTGTATCTCACGTCCTCTGGGGACGGTTAGGATGGAAATGGTCTGATACCTACCAACACCCACTGCAGAGGCCAAGGTGAAGGGCGGGCGTATCTCGCTGGCTCTGGTCACTCCATCAGAGGACTCTAGGCTTCCCCAGCGTCTGTCAAATTGAAACCACTGAGTGACACTCAATCTGTCACGCATTCAACGAAAATTTTGTAAACGTGGAAATCAGTCGTTGCTATTAAGTTGTCATAAAGCTTTTCCAAACATAGAAATGGTGTACATCCTTGATAGCATTTAACATTCATAATAAAACATGAGAAGTAACCAACAGGCCTTGTAAGTACCCGTGTCCTCATTTCTCCAAACATATTTAAAAATAAATACCTGTCATTATCCATTGACATATTTCAGAGCTCAGGTTATTTTTTCCCTCCTTCCTTCCTTCCTTCCTTCCTTCCTTCCTTCCTTCCTTCCTCCCTCCCTCCCTCCCTCCCTCCCTCCCTCCCTCCCTTCCTTTCTTTCTTTCCTTCCTTTCCTTTCTTTCCTTTCTTTCCTTCCTTCCTTTCTTCCTTTCTTCCTTTCTTTCCTTTCTTTTCTTTCTTTTCTTTTCTTTTCTTTTCTTTTCTTTTCTTTTCTTTTTTTTTTTAAAGGGCAAACCAGTGGTTCCAGCAAAGAAAAAGCATGTGGAATTAACTCTCACCACCAACTTCCTGGTGGTCTCACCTGGGTGACAGGAAGGCCGTGTCTGAGATTTTGTTTTTTATCGACTCGGATCACTGATTCGTAGCCTCTGTCATCATCAGGCCATCTCTTCCTCCCCTCAGGACCGGACGACAGCCACCCAGCCTGCCCGCCTCAGTTGCCGTCACTGGGCTGCTGGCTGCAGCGGCCACCTCTCAACAGCATTAGGGGAATCGAAGGCCATTGCCACACCACCTGGACTGGCCCCAGCACAGCCCCGCAGGTGCCAGGCGCACGCAGTGCCCGATTTAACGGCATCCTTAGAACTGACTGGTGTTAGAAGAACAGCAAGTTTCTCTTCCTACTCGATTCCTGGCCTCATCGTCAACTACAATAATTACTGCCACAGAGAGGAGAGAGAAGGGCACATGTACTAAAACTCCTGTAGCAAAAATAACAAGGCTTCTTATTTAGAAAAAAGAGAGAGAGAGACCATACATACTGATGCAAATTTGTACCCAGAGGATGAACAAAGAAAGTAACCATTATAGTTTTAGAAATTACCAGCACAGTTCAAAACAAGTCAAATCACTAATGAGTAGAGAAACAGGACTTGCAGATAGATATTTATACACCCCCGTTCATAGCAGCATTAAAAATAGCCAAATGATCAAACAGTGAGTGGGTGGGCGGGGGGCGCGCACCCAAGTGTCTACAGATAGATGAATGGATAAAGAAAAATGTGGTATATTATTCAGCCCTTAAAAGGAAGGAAACTGGGACATATGCTACAACATGGACGAACCTTGAGGATATTATAGGAAGCAAAGCAAGCCAGTCACAAAAGGCAGAGGGCTGTATAATGCTACTCACATGAGGTTCTTAAGTGTGGTCAAATTCCTAAGGTCAGAAAGTAGAACCGCGGCTGACGGAGCTGGGGGGAGAGGGGGCTGGGCAGCGAGTGTCTCGCAGGGGTCCCCAAACTTTTTACACAGGGGGCCAGTTCACTGTCCCTCAGACCGTTGGAGGGCCGCCACATACAGTGCTCTTCTCACTGACCACCAATGAAAGAGGTGCCCCTTCTGGAAGTGCAGCGGGGGCCAGATAAATGGCCTCAGGGGACCCGCATGTGGCCTGCGGGCTGTAGTTTGGGGACAACTGGTCTAATGGGTCCAGACTTCCATCTGGGAGGATGAGAGAGCTCCTGGTATGCCCACTGGTGCTGGTTGCCCAGCAAGGTGAATGCTCTCAATGCCAGCGGGCTACATACCAAAACATGGCTCCAGTGTGAACTTTTATGCTGTGTACGTTACACCACAATTTTAATAATTAAAAAGAAAAAAAAGAAAGAAAGAAAAGTCACTTAAAATACTAAAGGTGGCTTAACCAAAGAAGCAGTACGCAGAAGCCGAGGCTATTGACCGGTCACGACCACGTTCAGGGAAAAGTAGGTAAAATCACCTCGGGAACAGAGCACGTGGCCGGATGAACCAGGAAGCAGGTGACGGGGTGCCATGGGCGCCGCCCTGGTGGGCAGAGTTCTGCGGCACGGGTCCACTAGGGCAGAAGATGGCTCTGCTGGAAAGGGCTGTCGTCCACGTCCCACAGACGCCATTCTCACGCTGACAGGCAGAGCAGCATCTGACCTAACCCATGTCCCCGATACGCGAGCCACAGCAAAACGTTTGGTACTACTGAGCATCTCCAACAATAGCGCCTAAGACAACTAAAGAACGGCCAGCTCACTCCATCGTCATCAACCCGCACTTCGCATATACCCCAGCTACGGAGATGGCCCTGCCCACGCCTCCCCCCACACAAGTGCACTCTAATGCCTCCTGAAGGGTACATTTATTTTGAATGACTTTCAATTGCTTGACTTGAATCATTCTATTTCCCTTCGGTCGATGCAGAAATTCTGATTTAGTCATTAAGGGGAAAAACAGACTGTGACTGGATCCTTCCAACAGAGGCTGCGGCTGCTCTGTGTTCACAATTCCATAGGCGAATGCAGAGTGAGGCGTTTCTGGTGTCCTTAAAAGAGGCCGTCAGAACCCTCCCGCTGAGGAACAGACCCGGCGGTGTCCCTCCGGAATCGCACTCGGAACTTCAGGCTGATCCCACTAGGGATCCACTCTCCGGGGTCAGGAGACCTGGCCTGCCGCAAAGCCCTTCCCCACGGGCCACGATCGCCCTTCACTGTAAAGCCGGAGGAAGGAAGAGACCCGATCTGAAAGACCACATCCTGTTGGTTGTCTACAAATGCCAGGAAGACACCAAGCAAAATAAAACCTCTAGATGGGAAAAGGTGAGGGAAAGCGCACTTCAAATATCTGTACTTAGAACCTCCGGTTCCCCATGTTCAACGTTAAACGGTCCATTTCGCCAGCTGGTAAAGGGATATTCGGATTTATGCCCTACACTTTTGTGCCAAGGTAAAGGCTTTCCACGGGGCTTAAAAGAAACCTGATACAGAACATAGGATTCCTACAAAAGCCCAACGACATGCCAAACAAACACGTTGCCACCAACACAAAGGGCACGGATGAAACATCAAGGCTGCTTAGGAACCGTGAGCAGACGCAGGGGCACGACTTTCCTCCCCTCACAGGAGCCTTCTGCCGCGCAGGGCGCTCACTTCCCACTGGTGACCTCGTGAGTCGTTAAGGGCAGCCTCCTCTGCGATGGGCCACAGCCACGGCACTGGGGACAAGGGATCTGGGGATCTACCTGCTGCCCAGTCACTGTTACATCATGTCTGGCACAGGGGTGCTGGTTGCTGGTTTGCTCAATAAAATAAAAATTCATTAATCAGACACTCAGAGCAGGCCGGTCTACTTCTATCTAATTCATTCCCAAGAGAAATTCTTGCCCACTTGCATCCAGAGACCCACGCTAGAATGTTTGCAGTGGGACTATTTGTGATAACAAAAAAAAACTGGAAACAATCTCAATGCCTCAGGATAAGTAAACAGTAGTACGTCCAGGACCCTGTAGCACTGAAACTGAACATATTATAGCTACAAAAAAAACCCTGGAAACAATCTCAACGTCTCCAGACAGCAGAATGGGTAAGAAAACAGTGGTATGTCCATACAATGGAACAGTTGCAGCACTGAAACTGAACACACTGTAGCTACAAAAACAAAAAACAAAAACCTGGAGACAATCTCAGTGTCTCGGGACAGCAGAATGGATAAGAAAGAAGTGGTACGTCCATACAGTGGAACGTGCAGCACTGAAACGGAACACATTGTGGCTACGCTCACCAGCAGGGCAAACCTCAGGAACACCAGGTAGTGAACAAAGAGTAAGCAGCAGAGAACTGCCTGGCCTGTGGCCCCTTTTCCATGAAGCTCGATGGTGCACCTGTTTAGGGACACACACAGATGTGGTCAAACTCTCCAGAAAACCAAGGAAACAGAAACGCAGATTTCCGGCAAGGAGTCGTCTCCGTGTGGGAAGGCCACAAAGGAGACTTCTAATCTAAAGGGAACTTTCCCGTGGTGGGTGGTTAGACATACAGGTGTTCGCCGTCTCACTAATCCTTACATCTTCACACATTCTTTGTGAAAGTTTTCATCGTAACTCATCCTATAAATAGAGAGGGAACTAGAGAGTCACCGGTGCCTCACTCTGAAGGGATTACAAACCCTCAGGGGAAGGAAGACACGCAGACCTGTTGTTCCAGAGCTTTCTCCCGCCCTCACACAGTCCCAGGTCTGGCATTCCCAGGGGACACTTGAACCTGGACGCTGTGACTGTCACCCAGATAAGATGGGGTCTGGATTAAGCACGGTCTGTGAGCTGCAGAACGCTGAGTGTCTTTATTAGAAATTGGTCTGGAGTCGACGTCAGCAATCTGCACACCCCCGGGCCACCCCAGCCTGCTACCCATCTGTCCTGTGAGCGCCCAAAGCAGAAAGGCACACCACGGTGGATAAATCCACGCAGACTGAGGTGAACGAACAGAACTGGAACCATTACTCACAGCAAGCTGCCACCAGTCAGGTGTGAAGCTGCAGCTCCACTTGGCAGCGTCCTCCGTCCCCGACATGCCCAGTGGCGGGGGGGGGGGGGGGAGGGCGTCCTGCAACATGGGCTGGGTACAATTCTAAAGCAGTGGTCCCCAACCTTTTTTTGGGCCACAGACCAGTTTAATGTCAGAAAATATTTTCATGGACCGGCCTTTAGGGTGGGATGGATAAGTGTATCACATGACCCAGACAAGCATCAAGAGTGAGTCTTAGATGGATGTAACAGAGGGAATCTGGTCATTTTTAAAAAATAAAACATTGTTCAGACTTAAAAATAAATAAAACGGAAATAACGTAAGTTATTTCTTTCTTTGCGGAGTGGTACCAAATGGTCCATGGACCGGTACCGGTCCACAGCCCGGGGGTTGGGGATCAAAGGACAGCCACAAAACAGCGGTTTCCGGGAGCCCTCTGTCAGGCTGGCCTCCTCGTTGGAGGTGACCAGATTTTATCAGAAAGAGACCATGCTCAGGCTTACCGGATTTTCACTGCCTTCTCCTAGAAGCCCAACTGGATTGTGTGCTACCCAGGTACAAACCCTGTGCCCGGCCAGCCAGGTTTGCGTCCCCCTGGAGCACAGGACGAGACGCGTGGGCCAACCGCACATCCCAGGACACCCGGGAACAGCCCCCAGCCAGCTGCTCAAGCTCGGGACCTCAGTTACATGGAGTTGGCACGTGAGTCGGCTCAGGAGCAGGAGCTTAGGGACAGGGACTGGCACCCCCCGGACCCTCCTCTCTGAGGAGACCCGCCCGCCTCAGAGGTCCTGACTCACAGACGACACCGGAGCGCTAGGGAGGCCATCGCTACCACTGCCCACAGAGGGAGAGGCAAGAGGCCACGGTGACAGGCCCAGCAGGGTGAGCATCTGCAGACGCAAAGCAAATCTTAAAAAGGGTGAAAAGATGCCAGGTGCTGAGTTTAACTTCAAGGGCGCCATTTTCGAGCCTGTGTCTGTGTGTCGGTCCCGGGTCCACCCGCCAAAAGGTAGGGAGCTCTGCTGGATGGCGCAGACTGAGCCCCAAGGGGAGGATCAGGGCTTCCGATCCCGCGCTGCCCATTTCCAGCCACATGGCCCCGGGCAAGACCATAACCTCCTCGCCAAGACTAACCAGAAGACGGCACGGGAAAGCTCAGTGGGGACTTCGGGCAAAGGTCGCTGTGACCAGTTTGGTTTCAATAACAAAAGAACAATCACCCTGACCAGGCGGTGGCGCAGTGGATAGAGAACCCTCTGGGATGCAGAGGTCCCAGGTTCGAGACCCTGAGGTTGCCAGCTTGAGCGCGGGCTCATCTGGTTTGAGCAAAAAGCTCACCAGCTTGGACCCAAGGTCGCTGGCTTGAGCAGGGGGTTACTCGGTCTGCTGCAGCCCCACGGTCAAGGAACATATAAGAAAGCAGTCAATGAACTAAAGTATCACAACGAAAAACTGATGATTGATGCTTCTCATCTCTCTCCGATCCTGTCTGTCTGTCCCTGTCTATCTCTCTCTCTGTCCCTGTAAAAAAAAAAAATTTTTTTAAAGAACAATCAAATTGTCTAGACACCGTCACACTTAAAACCATATCACAGATATCTTATTTGTGTGTAATTTTTTGAAAGGCAATACGTTTACAAAAAAAATCTATCGAGTCACACTGAGAAATGTGGCTCCTGCCCCTTGTCCCTGACTCTGTGGGTCCCCCATGTGTCCCCCCCACCACCACAGGTTATCACAGTATTGGATCTCTGGTGTCCACCCAGTGTCTCCTAATGCATTTACAAGAAAACACAAATATGCAGTCTTATTTTTCTCTCCCTTGTATACCTAAAAATGTATATACGTGGTTCTCTACCTCACTCTTCACAGCATCAATTTTAATCCCCACCCCACCCCCAGGCCAGGCTTTTACAAATCATCTTTATTTTTGTCAATGGCGTCAGTCAATGGAGAGACACAGGAGAGGCGGGGGTTGGGGCAGTGACCGCCGGGTTTGCGTTGGCGGAACTGGAGAAGCAATGACATTCGGTAGCAAGTTCAGCCCGCCCCCTCCTCCTCCTCCTCACGGATAAATAAGGAGCTGGAGAAGGCACCAGCTCAGCAGGCGGGGTGTAAAAATACACAGACCTGACGTGCCTAGGACAAGGGGAGCCTGGAGCTCCATTTCACCGGCCGGCCTGAGGTCCGGGGCCGTGGGGGTGCTTCCTGACGCTGCGGCCGTATCTGCTGACCCCTTGCCGTCTAGCATCGCCACCTGGACCCAGGTTGCCCTCTAAAATGAGAGGGGCGGTGGGGGCCTAACAGCATGACGGACCCAGGAGATGCAGGCTACACTCGAGACGCTCCTTACCCTGCAAACTCCCCTCAAAACTCCTTCCTATGCCTCCCACGCGCAGCCCTGGGAGATGAGGGGAGGGCACAGACAGGACCACCCACCTTGAGAAGCTTACGGAAGGAAGAATGAACCCCGGGATGGGCGGTTCCAGGCGGTGGCAGCGGCCGAAACGTGGAGATGAGCACGGGGCAGGTGGAGAGGGCCCCAGCAAGGGGGCGCCTGACCCACGCCTGTGTCGCAGGGGCTGTGGAGCCCCCCAGATGTGCGAGGGCACGGGGAAGCTGTGGGAAAGGCGGGCAGTGGGATGTGGCAGCGGAGTGCAGGGGGCGAGGGGCTGGCTGTAGGATGAAGAGGGCATGTGGACAGGCAGCTGCTGACCACCGGTGAGCCCTGTGCCATGGTCCTCAAACTTCTGCCCGCACCGGCATGGCCGGGCGGCTTGTCAGATGCACGTTTCCCAGACCCGCCCCCCCGTCTGAGATCAGGGCTGTTGGGTCTTGAGAGGGCTCAGCAGTTTACAGCGAGAAAGCACTCCAGGCAATGGAGGTGTGGGGTGTGGGGTGTCGGGCGTGACAGGCAGGCCTTAACTGTCCGAGTCACTCTGGAGCCAGTAAGGTGAGAAAAGCCAGGACACCAGAAGATGAGGAAGGGGACGCGGCTGCCCGAGGCCAGATGCATGCTGATGGGGCCAGAAGCCGAGGCTGGGCCTGCAAAGCAGAAGACGGACTTGGGGTAGAGCTGATCAGACTTAGGACTGATGCTCAATGAACCAGCGGGCACAGAGCAGGGAGGGGGCCCAGTCTGTCCAGGATCAGGACCAGCTTACCAGAGGGAGGGATTTTTAACTGGGATCTGAGGACGAGCCGCCATCAGTGAGAAACCCAGGCACGTAAGGCAGGCTCCTGAAATCCACGGCCGCTGGGGCTGCCCTGAGAACCCCCACGCGTGTGTCCGACTGTGTCTGCTCAGGTTCCTCCTGCCTGCCACCCTGCTCCACCAGCTACAGCTAGGGGTGCAATCACAGAGGCCCCAATATTCCAGGGTGCCCCTCCCTGGCTCTGGTTTCTGGGGGAAGGGGACCTCGGGGAAGACCCTGCAGCCTTTTTGGACACTTTTCCCCACTATCCCCAGAACAGGAAATCAGAGAGTGGACAGGGCAGGACGGAGGGAAAGAGCTGTTGCCCTCTCCTGTCAACCCCAATCGGGGCCGAGCAGAAAGGGTGCAATGGAATGTGACAGCTGACGGTGACGAGAACACCCGCTGCACAGGCGATGACCCCACACACACCGCCTGCCCAGGTGGAGATTGGCCCCCATGGCTCCCTGCAGGTGCTACACAGCTGTTCTGAGCATCCTAGCCTGCCGAGTACCCATTTCCACCTCGAGGGCCCTGCGAGCCCAGGAGACTGGGCGGAGAAGGGATCGTCCCCGTGGAAACGTACCATCCCGCGGAGTGCCAAGGCCGTGATCTCTGTTCCGGTTTGAGTCGGACCTCTGCCAGACAAAACGGACTTTTCTCCGGAGTAAAGACTCAAAAAGAGGAAGGATTCTAGACCTAACGTTTTCTAAGATGAACAGAACGCGCTCCTGGGTCAAGCTCTTCCTCAGGGGCCATGAAAACCGAGGGCAAGTCAACACTCAGAGACACGGTGGGTCGTGGACCGAGCGCCAGGCCCCGCGATGGAGGCTGTGACCAGCGCGGAGCCAGAGGCCGCGTTCTACTTCAAGGGCTCAAGGTGGGGACCTGAGGAATCACGGTGCTAACAATTCAGAAGGACTTGGGAGGGGCCCCTAAATTGAGAGGGCCTGACAGAGGGCTCCCGGCCGGTTTCCCTGGGAGCCACATGGGCACTGGCATCAACAGAATGACAACAGCCAAGAATGCAGTGACAGTGAGGGTGGTGACCACACGAGGAACCGGGGGCTGCTGTCAGCGCTTTAGCACTTATGAATTCAGTTACTCGTCCCAACAACCTCTGCGCGGGCGCACCCCCCCCCACCCCCATTCTCCAAGAGAAGACAACGGGGTGTGCAGGGTTTAAATGCTTCACCAGACAGCAGACACTGGCTGAAAGAATAAATGAAACAAAGGGACATAAAAACTGCTGAGAGGTCAGATATGGGAGCATCCAAAACACGGAGCCATCACGCTGATTTACACACCATAAACACTACCCTTTGCAAGCACACAATTCAATCATTTTTTCTTTTCTTTTCTTTTTTTTTACTAAATTTAGACTGATGCCGTCATCACCACAATCCAGGTTCTGAACACTCGGTCCTCCCCCAAATTTTCCTCGCGCCCACTTGCAACCCACCCCTGTTCCCACCCCCCCGACCCCAACCACCGACCCACTTACGGTCTCTGCACATGTAGGCAATAGCATTTTAAGCCAAAATATATTTAATTGTTGCTGGGTGTATTCCTTTTTCTTTCCCCTGAAGACATTCAAAGTACCTAAGAGCGGCTTGAGGAGAATGAGGCGGCTTTATTTTTAGGTTACCCCTATATATAGAATTTACACCATATGCTCTTTACCCTCCCACATCTTGTTCCTCACTGAAAAATGATTTATTCTGCTTTTTTGGCCCTAGCAGTTTATTTAGGATCACATCCATAACAGATCAAGCAGGTATCTATCAAGTAAGCATCCTCTAAAGTCAAATACAATCATTTTTCTACGTTGAGAACATTTCTCTGTCTACCAGAAATAATATTTTATTTCTACTAAGTTTTTGTTTTTTATTTCAAGGGGGTCATTACTAAGGAAATGTTATTCTCTCTCCTGTGGACGTATGAATGCTAATACCTGACTATCTTGAACGCTACTAATATTTTTTTTACTTACATGTTCACAACTATAATAGTGGCACAGCCCCCCCCCCCCCCCGCCCCCAGCATGTGAATGGAAACAGTTTTATTCAAATAGCCATTGTGTAACAGAACTCGCAGGGTTCACAGGGCTCCCCTGAGACCCAGTTTTTCTTTTCTTTTTTTTTTTTTTTAGATTTTATTTATTCATTATAGAGAGGAGAGAGAGAGAGAGAGAAGGGGGGAGGAGCAGGAAGCATCAACTCCCATATACGCCTTGACCAGGCAAGCCCAGGGTTTCGAACCGGCAACCTCAGTGTTTCCAGGTTGACGCTTTATCCACTGCGCCACCACAGGTCAGGCCAAACCCAGTTTTTCTACCGTAAAACAAGGCCCAGCAGTAAGCGCCCAACGTCTTCTCTCCTTCTTGCAAATCCCCGCTCTGTCCCGGGCTGGGGGAGGAAGGGGACTCTTTCCAGGGGGTTCCTAGAGGGACCTGCCGTCCAGGAGGTGCAGTGACACCCCTGCCCCCGCCCCAGGGTCTTGCTCTATCCTCTTTAGGAAGCTTCCTTCCCTGGGCACTTGGCTTCGCTGAGCGTGCCTGCCCTCCTTGCATCCCGAACCCAGCCCTGTCTTCAGGGCGGGGCATCCGTTTGGGGTTCCCAAGTTCCTCCTTTGCTTGGTAGTTCCACTGGGGGGGGGGGTGTCCCTGGGCCTCACCTCCTCCACTGTGCCTTCTATTCGGCACGCTCCCACCAGCTCCATCCACACCACACGCGCCTCCATGAAGCAGTGCACCCCCAGCCTCCATTCCTCACCCACACCCCTTCTTCAACCTCACCGGACCCAGTGGTTTCCCTCTCAGCCCCTCGGGCTCGCCTCCTTCCCGTCCAGCCCAGGCCCCACGGTCCAGCGCTTCTACTGAAGCCACGCAACTCAACCAGCTGGAGTCGAGTCCCCACTGTGGCCGCGCCACCCGCGGTGCCCATCGGATGAATGGTTCCAGAGCAGCGGCTCTCCGCCAGGGCCAGCTCTGCCTCCCAGAGCACACCCCTTGGGCAACGTCTGGAGACATTTCTGGGTGTCACACTGGGAAAGGAGGTGCTCCTGGCATCTAGTGGGGAAGGGCCAGGGAATGTCACTAAACATCCTACAATGCAGAGGCCACACAGACCCCATTATCTGGCCCAAAATGTCAACAGAATATGAATCTATAATAACCACAAAGCGACAATTTTTTTCAAGACAAAACTGCCAAGAGGGAGAGACCCCTCCTTTACTTGTGAGGGTGGATTTCAGGACCTACTGTTTAGTTGTCTGCGAAGTCATTTATCTTAAAAATGAACTATTGTGGCCCTGGCCAATTGGCTCAGTGGTAGAGTGTCAACCTGGCGTACAGGAGTTCCAGGTTCGATTCCCGGCCAGGGCATACAGGAGAAGCGCCCATCTGCTTCTCCACCCCTCCCCCTCTCCTTCCTCTCTGTCTCTCTCTTCCCCTCCCACAGCCAAGGCTCCATTGGAGCAAAGTTGGCCCTGGCGCTGAGGATGGCTCTATGGCCTCTGCCTCAGGCGCTAGAATGGCTCTGGTTGCAACAGAGCAACGCCCCAGATGGGCAGAGCATCGCCCCCTGGTTGGCATGCCGGGTGGATCCCGGTCGGGCGCATGCGGGAGTCTGTCTGACTGCCTCCCCATTTCCAGTTTCAGAAAAATACCAAAAAAAAAAAAAGAAAGAAAAAAAAAGAACTACTGTGTTTTGAAGAAGACTCTAAGACAGACACATGACAAATGTCCTCTGACTCAGGTGTCCACAGTTGTGCAGGGTCTGGGCGTGGGCCAGGTATGTAACCCCTTACCTGCTGGAAGTGATCAGAATGCAAGAAGAAGGAAACTGGCCACCAGTCACACGGTCTCTGCTGTCCCAGCCCCTGCTCCTGTGTAAACTGTCCCCATGGCTACAGTGAGCTCTTCACTGTCCCTGTGCTGTCAGCTCTATTGACTCCCAGAGGTTAGAACGAACCCACTAAGCAGCAGAGCCCAGGCCGTGGCCGCCAAGGACCCACTCCCTGCTTCCCCGAGGGTGCTGGATTCCGCTGCACCCCCCCCCCCCAAGTCTTACAAGGAAGAAAATTCTCCAAGCACAGAAGGGATGGGGTGGGAGGAACCTAAAGGAAGACTGTCAGATATCAGGGCTCTGGGTCCCCCAGAAAGTGAAATGCACTAGCAAGAGCGTAGGAAGGACCCAAGTGTGATCTATTCTTTCTGTATGTTTTCAATGTTTCCTATCAAAACTAAAGGCCCCGACTTGGACACCAGAAAAATAAACTTCACGGTCTGGCCTCGAACTCTGCAAAAGACCGAGGTCGTGGCATCCGGCTCTGACTCTGGCAGCCACCAGGTCCTTTGGAAACGGGTTATAGAAAAAGAAATTTCTGATATTCACCTGGTACCACTGGGTTTGGCTGAAACTAACTGGAGAGGCGAGCTTATGAACACTTAGTAGGCAGAGTCCTCCCAACTCGACTGAGTCACCGAGAAAGTAGAAGAAGCAAAGAAGCAATTAACACTAAAGATAAAGATCTATTTAAAAACACGGTGTATTTATAGCTCGTGCATAGCCAGACACTCCGTGGGTGGAGTACGTACAGACATATGTCTGCAGCCACACACGCAGGAATCCACGGACACGTGAGAAGCAACAGGGATTCCCAAAAGCGAGACTCAATAAGTGAGGTTTAAACCATAAAAAAGATCATTCCAAGGTCTTTGACCTCAAATGTGCCCTACGGCAAAGTCTGACTCACCGCTAGAGCTGTTCCACACACATAAAATTAATTTTAAATGTAAACATTTATAATTTGGAGTCACTACATTTTTTTGTTTGTTTGTTTGTCTGTTGTAAAGCCAGCAGCGTATCTGGGCTTTTCTGCTGGGTCCACGCATATTTGCACACCGACTCATCCAAGAAGCACAGTCTGTGGTTTGGGGTAGACTCAGTGATTTATGCTTGAGAAATATACTCATGGAGAAAGGTAAAATGTACTAAAATTACTCAGGGGGGGAGAGGATACGGCGGAAGGAGATTAAACTTGAGAATATACAGAGAGAGCCTCAAAGAGGTTCTGAAAGGATGAGAACAATGGGCCTCCATTACAAACCCAGGGTGTACGGGGAGGGGGGGGGGGGGTCACGGTAATGAGGGTGGTTCAGCATCAGCACATTGGAACCGGTAACCAAGCAAAACAGGGGAGCTTCATTCCTCGGAGATTTTTAAAAACAGGGACTCGAAGTATCTAAGATTTAACTTCAGAAAGAATGCATGGGACCTTCATGTAGACACAGGTTCAGCTCTATGAAAAGTTCCAGAAGAGGGTTCCAAGGTCAAGATGGTGGAGGAGGCGAGCACTGTGCTTACCTCTTCCCGCGACCCCATCAGAACGACAACTAAATTACAGAAGAGGCCACCTGGCAAACCGACTGACAACTGGCTGAACGGAAGTCCTGTGACTAAGGCTTTACAGAAGAGGCCGCATCGAGACTGAGTATAGAAATGCAAAAAAAATAGTGTGACCTGTGGTGGCGCAGTGGATAAAGCATCGACCTGGAACACTGAGGTCGCCAGTTCGAAACCCTAGGCTTGCCTGGTCAAGGCACCTATGGGAGTTGATGCTTCCTGCTCCTCCCCCCTTCTCTCTCTCTCTCCCTCTCTCTCTCTCTCCCTCTCTCCTTCTCTCTCTCCCTCTCTCTCTCACTCCTTCTCTCTCCCCCTCTAATGAAGTCTTAAAATAAAAAAAGAAATGCAAAAATAAATAGCTAAAGAAATACAAGTTCCCCCCAAAAGGACTTCAACAAACAAAGAAATATAGATGTTCAAGGAAAGGATGACTTCACATTGCAGAGATGTCAAGTTTCCTTCGACTCCAACCGTAAAGTCAACTCGATTCCAACCCAAATTCCAACAGGGTGTTTGAGAAACTCAACCTGACCCTAAAACCTATACACAGTTAGGAGAATTTTAAGAAGAGCAGGAAGGAGACTGCCCCAACCAGAGAGTCATGGTTTTAGACACAGTACGGAAAAGGCACAAGAGATCATTAAACTTGACGGACACCTGACAAAGGAGGCTCCCCAATCGATGGAGGGAAAGACAAGTGGTTCACAGATGATATTGGGAAAACTGAAAAATACAATAAAATAAAATGGGACCCCTATCTCATTCCTACACAGAGGCAGACTCCAGGGAAAGTAAGAGGAAAACGTACAGGCAAACTTGGGGTGAGATGGGATTTGCTGAACAGCATCCAAAGGGAAATTCATCAGTTTGATCACTTCAAAATGCAGAACTTCTGCTGAATGAAGGGTATCACAGACCAGGGCAACACCCTACCTGCCCGCTGGTCATTTAGTAGCCATCCTGGTTATTAGATCGACCCGCTCCGGGGAATACCCCCAATTACACTGAGCCCTTCACACTTTCTAGACGTAAGAAGACTAGCAAACAGCTGTCCCTCCCTTTCTCAACCTCCTGGTCCCGTCTCCAGGTGTGCAGCTTCTCTGCGTCTGAACCGAGCGAGAGAGTCTGGGTTCTTTCTGGGTAGTGCAGCCTGGCATTGACCCGGCTCCCTACTCACCAACCTTGTGACTTCTGGCAAGTTGACTTTAAAATCATGAGGTTAGTTTTCTTACATGCAAGGTAAGGGTCCTCTACCTACCTCTCTGGGATGGCATGAAGATGAAGTCGGTTAGTGAACAGAAACCACTTAGCAAAAGCACTCGGGCGGAGTCAACAGTTCACGAGTGTCCCGTCTGGGGGTGCAGACCCCATCACCCAGGCAGCTCCTACAGAATGGCTGTGAGGAGAGCAGGAGCACAGGCCAGCAGGGAGGCCCACCGCTGGGGCGCTTCACAGAGAAGGCAGGGGAAGCCACCCCGCAGCTGACCTCAGGGCGGCCCCTCTGAATCTCACCTTTCCATGGCAACTCTACAGGGCACTAGCTGCCAGAGGGCAGGCCGACAGCATGCGCTACCACTGCCCGTAGCCAAGGACAAGCCAGGGACTTGGCAGAGCGGAGCCGCTGCCTCGCTGGGGGCGGAGAGACGGTTTCGGAAAGAAGACCGGAGCCTGGCAAGTCGGAGGGAGAGACATGCGAGGGAAACGACTCCCGGCCCCTAAGGGCCGGTCCACACTTGACCTGGCCCGGCAATAGACATCCCTATGCCGGGGGGACCTGCTCCAGGAACTCAAGTGCAGGATTACCCAGCATTTAAACTGTTCAACAAGGCCCTGGCCGGTTGGCTCAGTGGTAGAGCGTCAGCCTGGCGTGCGGGGGACCCGGGTTCGATTCCCGGCCAGGGCACACAGGAGAAGCGCCCATTTGCTTCTCCACACCCCCCTCCTTCCTCTCTGTCTCTCTCTCCCCCTCCCGCAGCCAAGGCTCCATTGGAGCAAAGATGGCCCGGGCGCTGGGGATGGCTCCTTGGCCTCTGCCCCAGGCGCTAGAGTGGCTCTGGTCGCAGCAGAGCGACGCCCCGGAGGGGCAGAGCATCGCCCCCTGGTGGGCAGAGCGTCGCCCCTGGTGGGCGTGCCAGGTGGATCTGTCTGACTGTCTCTCCCCATTTCCAGCTTCAGAAAAATACAAAAAACCAAAACAAAACAAAACAAAAATAAATAAATAAACTGTTCAGCAAGCACCCTGACACCATCATCTCTCCAGGAGAAACCCGAAGGAGCCGGCAACCTTTCTTACACCATCCTCTGATGGGCTGAACCGTACCCCCTGCCCCCAAATTCATATGTTGAAGTCCTAACCCCCAGCAGCTCAGAATGTGACGGTCTTTGGAAACAGCATCTTTAAAGAGGAAATTAAGGCAAAAGGAGGCCACTGGAGTGGCCCCAGTCCACTACGGCTGGTGTCCTTAGAAGAAGAGGAGGTTTGGACACAGACAGGTACGGAGGGAAGACCCCATGAAAACATGGGAGAGGACGGCCATCCGCAAGCTGAGGAGAGAGGCCTCAGAAGGAACCATCTCTCCTGACGCTTTGATCTTAGACTTCTGGCCTCCAGAATTGTGAGAAAAGAGATGTTTGCGTTTAAGCCACCCAGCTTGTGCTACCTTGTTACCGCGGCCCTGAGAAACTAATACACCTCTTTCCCGTGGGAACAAGCATTTTTTTTCTCAGAATGAAGGCTTTTTTGGCAGAAATACTGACCATCTTCCCCTCTCTGCGGAGAAAGCCTCAGGGCTGAAAGGGACTTGGGTGATTCAGAAGAAACGTATACACTTAAGAATAGTGCCTTTGCTAATACCTCAGTCGACAAAAATACCACAGCTAGGTCGATAAACACAAACACTGAATTTGAAATCAGGGGTTGTGGATGGCTTTGCAATCTTATCTCTCACTGCCTGTCCAGTTTCTTTCCATACCTTGGTCCATCAAGGACAAAATGTTACAGAGCTGCAAAGATTACGTAAGTGGTTGTAAATGGTAACATTTTGAACAACCATCTAATAATCTCAGTTGTCCTTCAGTGAAAAGTAACCCACAAGTTAAAAAAAAAAAACAGAAGCAACATTTAGTTCTAAGCTGAAACTGTAACAATATCTAACCACGTTAGACTAGTCAAAAACTAACACAATGAGAGATTATAGATCAACTCAGCAAAGTATCGCCTGGCATTCACCTGAGTTCAGTTCACGGGTAACAGTGACACGGCAGTCTCTCGTGCGGGTTCACGTTTGGGCACGCGCATTCAACGTGAACAAAGCAAACCTGAACAGCATATCCGGAATAGTTCAAAAGGACCGTGTGGGGTCATGAACTTGGAAAAGGATTTAATAACCCATCCAGCCCAGTCCACCTGCTGAAACCCCTCCCAGCTTACTGTTGATCGTGAGTTTTGTAAGCAAGCCATCTCTGTCACTGAACAGGACGCTGACAAATACAGGGTCTTAAGTCAAAACAGAAAACCAAACGTTGCTCCTTCATCTCTCTGATTTCTAAAATTTGTGAGAACTTTTTTTGGGCGGGGAATTGGGAGAATGAATTCTTCACCTGGTAACTTACCCAGTTACCTTTCTGAGTCGATCTTCTAGAGCAAACAGTACTGGGTCCATGGCCACCTGCAGATCCTGCCAGGCTGGGCAGTATCCACAGAGGGCAGTGCTGTCAGTACACAAGTAAGATCACTCGGGGGCAGGTACGAGTGTGTTTAAACACAGGGCAGATGTCCTCCTAACCAACCTCGAGGGACCCACCAGACTGTCCCCAGTTCCTCCGTGAAACTTGCTAAGGGCTGGAACCCCGTGGACACGAGCAGCCCCCCCCCCCGCCAGATCCACTGTGCACATCCACTCTCACGGGGTGCCTGTGCGTGCCGGGGTCGGCTGCGTCCATCCTGGGCTTGTGTACGCCAGGTGTGCCTATTACTCTGCTCCCCTAACACAGGACATCAGCTGTGGGAACAGGGGTGAGCAGGAGAGGTTGTTTCTGAGAAAACAAACATGAACGCTGGGAAGGCTCCTCCAGAAGCAAGCTGTTTGAAGACACTGCTGTCAAAATAGGTGTGGGCACAAGGATTGTAACAGACTGAGGAGTCATAAATACATGCGATCCTGCGCTCAGACTGCTTTGCAAACATCCTTGCTCCACTTTGAAGAAACAAAGATCACACACACACACACACACACACACACACACACACACAGGGATATCATTATATACCAGCAAACTTGTGAAAGTCCACAGCTTAGGGAACGCAAAACAAGTTGGTGAAGAGAACTCTAGTCTAGCACGCAGGCTGGGGCGATGAATAACATACAAATATGTGGGAAAGCATTAGTGAACTCAGGTAGGTTTTCATCATCAAACTTCGGAATCTCGTCGCTTGGGTTATCATTCAAGCTCCACTGCCCAAAAGCTGTGTGACCTGGGGAGGCTGACTCGGCTCCCCTGAGCCATCTCTCCTGTATTTGTAACAGAGGGTGAATAATGCTACCCACCTGTAAAGCTGCTGAGCCCTGGGCCTCCGCCACAGTAATTATCAGTGTTAATTATCATTGTTGCTGTCCCTTTGCACAACAACTGCAACCACGTGGTCACTGAAAACACAACCACCCCTGGAGTGGGGGAGGGATGTGCAGTATTTTACTGCTTAACATGAGTCCTCCAATGAAGAATGACTGGGGACCACTTTGTAAAGAGCCGACCAGTAAAGCGACCTAGTGACCTGAAGCAGCAGAGGTCACCCTCCAAGCAAGGAAGGACGGAGCCCTGAGTCTGCCAGCGGATGAGTCCAAGGCCCAGTGTCAGTCATCGGTACTCTGAGGCCACGAAAACTTGTCCGCGTTCCCCCTTTTAGAAAAGGGACCCTACAAAAGCATTTAACTCAGACTGGATCTGTGTACTGGCAGAACATTCTTCACCTGCTGAGTGCACCCAGTAAACAGCGATAAGGAAGAAAAAACTAAAGGAAATACATTCTGGAGTTTTTGTTTCATTTTTCCCACTGACTTGGAGGGCAGGGGAGAAGGAAGCATCAACTCGTTCCATTTAGTTGTGCTCTCATTGGCTGCTTCTTGCATGTGCCCTGACCGGGGATCAAACCCATGACCTCGGCAAGCAGGGACAACGCTCTGTCCACCCACGACACAGCCAGGGCCAGAGTGTTTTATTTTGTTTGTTTGTTTGTTTAGAATATTGGATCAATATGTTAAAAAGCACCAATTCATCCAAGACCTCCCACTTTAAAAGACATCTCACTCTCCGCCCAGTCCTTGAGAAAGAAGAAGTCCCACCTTCACCCTCCACCCGGGGGAGGAAACGGGACCCAGATCCCCCCAGCACCATAAAACCGCACTCCAAACACACACTCTATTCCATGTGGCCTCAGGAACACTCTCTGGCCCGAAGCACTGCATGTCAGGAGTGCTCAGTGGCCTCCAGATAAAAACAATTGAAGGTCCTGCTTAACAGCTTAATCAGGTAATGGCTGGACCAAAATAGAACTCGCAGGAAACAAGGGGCGTTGGAAACAAACAACAAAGCCACAGGGTGAGGGAACTGAACCCAGGAGAGAAAACCAGGGCTTCTTCATCCAAGAGTTTGGGAGAAGGAGCCAAGGCTTTTCCTGGGAATGAAACGTCTGCTCTGAGCCCGTCTGCTCAGGGTTCCCGGCCACTGGAATCCAGCTCGCTGTTCAGCAGCTGTCAATCCAAACATCACACTAAAACCTGCTGTCCAGACCAGGGCCATGTCTGAGGCACAGGGTCAGGAGCTTCTGAGCTCCCCAAGTGTTAGTTGAGGGCTCCCAGTCCGCAGGCAGAGCCGGACACCTCCGTAGCACCTCCTGGGTGTTTGGATGCTGCAAGTTGCTGGTATGGAATTTCCACCGAGCCCTCCATGGCTGCCCACAGACCACGCGTCTAGGATCCGCACACGAAATTCTGGCGAGATGCATCCTCTTATCTGTTGCCGGCAGAGTGGGTTATGAAGGAATTCTATATCCAGGATAAGATCTTTTGTAAGGTAGGGCAATTTTGAGATAAAAATAACACACACCTCGCTGCTCTTCTCTGCTGGGAGGCGCTGCTGCATGTGGGAGTCTAACATGTCCCTGTCTGAACATTCCAGATGCCGAGGTTGGGTGGTGGGCCCCCTCGGCCCCCCAAGTGTCGGGAACTGACTCCCACTTCCTGCTCCTCACTTGTCAGCTGCATGGGGGTGGGGGGCTGCTAACTTTCACCCCGACGGCCCCCACGCTCCTGCCACTTCAGACCCCAACCTCCCCTCCAGACTGGCTCCCTCCCATCCACCTGACTGGGTCCCGTCCCTTTGGCCTTTGCCCACGCTGAGGTCACACACGTGTGAAACCAGGCAGGCGGGCAACAGATCTCTGTGCTGCCTGAAGCTGTACCTCCTCCCTCATGACACAGGTCACCCGGGGGCTCCCTGCGTCCTTGACCTCACCAGGGAGTGGGCACAGAGGACGTGCTCAATCTACATCGAACTCGATTGATGCAAATGTCTTCTGATAGCAATAGTCACCGAAACCCCTCAAATATGCCCTTGTTTCATAGGGAACTGATACCAAAGAGAAAGTAGCCTCGTCAGCCGCCAGCCTGTGCAGATTTCAGACCACTGGGCCTCTTCCTCCATCCCCGATGGGCCCGGTGAATAAGGCAATGGCCGAGGGGAGGGGCGAGGTCGGCAAGCTGCGTCGTGTCCACACAGTGCACAGGCGCCCAAGTCGGCCCCGGATTTCTTAAATACCTCTGAGCCTGTCTTCTAGAAATCTACCCGGTTAATCCCTGCAATATCCAAAACATAGGCAAGTCCTTCCAGTTTTCACCACTAAAAGATCTCTCTTCTCCACCCACTTCCCCATTCTCCTAGCCATTATCCTTTTATAGCTTCTTCCCTGCAACAGCTTCCCTATGTAACTCCCCGGACCCACTCCCAGGAGACCCCCAGCAGCCACAAGCTAGTGACAGGTAATTCATCAACCCCTGTTCCTAATCCACTGCGGCTTCATCTTGCTGTTGAAATAAGAGCCTTGGAGCTCCACCCACCTGGCCCTGCCTCTCCCTGCAACCCCAGCCACCTGCCACTCCCGGAACTCCGCTTTCTGTCTGGAACAAGCAGTCTCAGGGCCTTTGCACGTGCTGGTTCCTCTAGGGGAGCACTCTTTTCCCCCGACATTTTTCCATACCTGGCTCCTGCTCGCCCATCAGTTTTCAGCAGAGACCTTCCATGACCCCTATCGACCTCAAAAGCTTCTCTTCCTCTTGCCTCCATCCTCTCAGCATGAGCCGCTGTCTGTAATTATTTAACTGCGTACTGCGTGTTTGTATTCCTGCCTAACATGGACGCTTCACGGAAGCAGAGGCTATAACCTGTTCTCCATTTGATTACCAAAGCTTGACACAGAATCTGGTACCTAATGAGAGCTCAGAAAATATCTGTTGAATGAATGAGTAATAATAAAGGAATGAACTTCCCCTGGGACAATCAATACCATCAAATCTCCAAAACCAGATTCCAGATGGGGACGACTTTCTTGAAAGACAAAAGTAACATCCTTCCCTTGGGCGAAATAAACCCCACCTCATGCCCACACCAGGGCTTCTCTTCATTCACACGATCTCCTCCTGCTAATCTAGCGGTCTAAGTACTGACCACTTTTCTCGCTGGAAATGACCCAGGGCTCCCTGGCTCAGAAAACCAGAACTCCACCCTGGAGTTGGGCCAAGGTCACAGACTCACATTTCAGGGGCTGGGTGGAGGAGCCCTGAGCCCTCTGGACTGCTCTACCTCTGGCCATAAGCCTGGTCCTCCAGAAGAACAAAAACAGGAAGAGAACAAAGGCCCCCAGGGCCCCACCGCTGCCCCAGGAGTCTCGGTGAAGCCCCGCCAGCAGGAGACTCAAGACGGGCAGGAAACAGCAGGTGGGCCGGCGACCAGTCCAAGGACACAGAGTTTGGGAAAAGACACCTCCAGCTCCCAGCTCTGAAATCAGACAAATGCCTGGCATCAAATCCTGACTCCAACATCTATATTTCTGAGGGCCACAAGGATGCTATTTAGTCTGAGCCTCGGTTTCCATAGCTGTCAAAAAACAAATTTCAATATGTCTACTTTAAGGGGCTAGGTGGGCGCTTTGCCCTCAGATGTTACGTCTGGTGCATTCACCTCACCCTCCAATCTCCCAAGATGAGCCCCCTATACATATGGAAAAACACAACCAGATAGCAATCATACTCAGCGACTTTCTCAAAAAAAAAAAAAAAATTAAAAATAAATAAATAAATAAATAAAAATTTAAAAAATCTGGGCTTCCCAGAATGCTTTGAGGCTGAGCCACACACACTGATTCACATTTACCTAACTTGGTGAACCAACAGGGCCGAGCTGCCACCGGAATCCAGCGTGTGCATGTCCACAGCAACCACTCAATACCTATGTGTCAATGAACGGATCAAATGACAAGATGAGTCGTGTCCTTGTTGATCCAAGTAGCCAAGTCCGATCAACTAAAATCTCTTCCCACAATCAGAATGTGTTGCCAGGCACGAATTCACCTTTTCCTTTGACATTACAGACAGGCACGTGGCAAGAAAGCCTATTCAATACGTATGTGTCAGTTTCCATAGCTGTCAAAAAACAAATTTCAAAATGTCTACTTTAAGGGGCGAGGTGGGCACTTTGCCCTCCGATGTCACCTCTGGTGCACTCACCTCACCCTCTTGAGCATTCACACCAGAAAGCTCAAGACTTGGACACGTGCTCCCTTCTGACGGAGACCGCGGGGAAGCTGGGCAAATGGAATATTAAACCCCCTTCTCGTTGCTTTCAGAGACTGTCCCAGGCTTATTCTTTCAGAAACTGAAAGGGCTTTTCAAAACAGAACAACTCCTCAGCACAAAAAAAAAAGAAAGAAAGAAAATTAAACAATCATCGTTCTACATGCTGGCTGTCACCAGATTTTGCAAGGATATTTAGCAGAAGCATTCCTCTGTTAGTCTTGCTCCATAAACGCTGAACAAGGAACAGCATTACCTAAGACTGAGATTGGGCAAAGGAATCTGAGGAAATCTGTCCGTTCTGTGCCACATGGCCCCGAAGACTGGCGGCAATGGCATGACGATCTGGCTTTCTGCTGTCCTGCCTCAGCCTTCGCAGGCCAAACGCGGGTTCTTGGGGCGCACACGTGCCGGCCCACCGGGGCGGCGGCCTCGCAGGGCAGGACAGGACTCCAGCGCCATCAAGCCCCACAGCAGCAGGTGCCTTTAGTCTAAGACAGTTCTCCCAGGGCAAACCCGTGGGAAGGAAAACAAACGGTTTAGCTGTTCCTTTTGCAAAAGAAGTGCCTTTTTTTTTTTTTTCTTGAACTACATTTAATAGATTTAAAAAAAAAACAAAAAACAGACTTGGAGAGGTTAAGGAATTTCACCGACGTAACTCCGAAGAGGTGCAACCAGGGTTATTTTTGTTTGTTTGTATGTGTTTAAAGTGTGTTCACAATGGGTTTAATGTAAGAAACTGTGACTAGCTCGCAAGTTGGCGAGTGTCTTCGAACAGGCAGAGTGTGCGATGCGTGAACAGGAGGCAGATAAAGGCGCCTGGCTTACCACGCGCGGCGCCCACGCCAAGAGCATCAGTCCCAGCAGGTCTGGGTCTGAGTCCCCGGTGAGCCACCAATGAGCTGTGGGACGGAAGCGAGTCACAGAACCTCTTTGCTTTTAGCATCCTCACCCAGAGATGGAGATCCATAATCAAGGCAAGCCCTGCCTTCTTCCCGGAGCCAGTGGGAAAGCTGCTGGGTACTAGGAGGGCTGACCCGGAACTCAGCTGACCCTTGTAGGTACACGTGCAATAAAAAAATTTAAAAAAAGAAAGCAAGAGCCACCGGGAAACTTGAGAATCGCGGTAACACACAGCCCGTGCAGAATGTGCATTGCTGTTCTGCGGACACATGGTCCATCCACTTTGTCACAGTCGGCCGTGTTTTGGTGCCCTAGGACAGCCACACAGGCCCTAAGCCTAGGACTGCATGTTTACCAGACCCTAATAAGGTACTTGGGGTGTCCAGAGCACTGGACACATCATGAAGACACAAAAGACACCACCACCCCACAGGACAACAGGTGGGACCAAGTGTGAGACGTGAGAGATGCGGCCGCACCGGACAGGAGCTGCTAACACGTGCCCCTGGCTGCCCAGGTCTGCACAGCGGGGGGCGGGGGGTGGGGGGGGGCCCACTCTGAGGTCCGCTCTCCCCTGCTCTCTCTCCCATTTTCTATACGTGACAGTCACCTCTTCTAGAAGCCAAAGAAATCCCTCAAACTCTGACCAGAAAGACCATCATATGGTTGAATAAATACAGGGGATGATCTGAACAATCAATTAAACAAACATAGCACCTAGAAAGCTCTGGATGGATTTACAGAGCTTGTCAGCAAAGCTGGCACTGGGAACACACTTGACAGAGCAAGCCACAGGGACAGATGATGGCCCGGCACGTGGGACAACAGGGCTCAACCTTGGGTGTGCGTTGGAAGCAGCCGGAGTGCATGAGAAGACACAGAAACCCAGAGTTTCTGAGTCAGTCGCAGATGCCAGTGCTGGTCCAGAGACCACGCTTAAAAAAATCACTGTCACAGCTAAGGAGCCAGAGCTGCTGGGATGTCATTCTCATTGGGGCAACTTCAGATTCCTCTCCACCCCCCCCCCAAAGTGAGCCTTAAGGAAACCCTGATGGGAATGTAATGGCCATCCTGACCTCCCACCCCCCTCCTCTGTCCCATACACACACCCAAGCTGCTACGGATGAAGACAGTTACCAAGCCATTCCTGACAAATGTCTCCTGGGGCTGAGGCCGGTTCTCCCCTGTGTAAAGGTGATTCTGCTAAAGGAGTAGGTTATCCTGCAACACAGAGGACAGGGCAGGAAGAGCACTCAGGGGCTCCTGGGTGATGCACGGTCCCTCCATCCTCAGGGACGAGAGTGTGCCACTGGGACGGTGCCAGCGAGACGTTGTGACCTGGTTTTCTCCTCACCCACTTATCCTGATGCCCTGGCACAGTGCACTGTGACTCCTGTCTCCCACCCCGCACTCACTTCATGTCACCAATCCGGGGCCGGGCCAGCCTCACCACCCACCCAGCGCAAAGAAAAGCAGCAGTCGCCACAAACACACACACCACCTCTGGAGGGTGTCGGACTTGAGAGGGTGTCTGACCTGAAACAGACCATAAAAATACTGCTTTCCTTCCCAACGCTGATCACATTATCCAAGTCACTATTTTACTAACAGCAGGAATTACTGCCACAATAATATTGCTTCATTTTTATGGAGGTTTAGCGGAAGTTCCTACAGAGAGCACTGTTGTGAACAATGTAAACACTGTGATAAGAGCCCATCCCACAGTCCCTTCTCCCGTGGTTCCGACATAAAAATGTGTCCAATGTTCACGACGTGTCAGTATGACCTTTTGTGGCTATGGGACAGAAGAGGTTACATACATCTGGGGCTGCAACTGTGGCCCTGAATACCAACTTCAGGCTAAATAAGGAAAAAAAGCAAAGAGTGATTCATGCATGACATTTTGGTAAATACACAACACGCATGTGTTTGCAAATACCTGGTGTTTAAGCTGATTTTGTGCCCACAAGTAGGCATATTTGGTGAAACAAATGTGACATTCCCCACTCACTAAAAAAAAAAAAAAAAAATCTACTCTTTCTCACATGCAAAACTGCGCTATAGTTCCCAAGCTCTGACAGTGCCCAGGCTCTGAGGGCGTGGTGTAAACCCACGAAGTCTTGAGTCAACATTCTCCAAAGCAGTATCACCAATACAATCTCCACTCACCCCCAAATTATGAACTGATCTTAGCTATACCATGTTTATGATATGGGCCACAAACCCAAACAGCTGAAGCAAAAGGGGAGATCAGCTGCAGGTGACAATCTTGGCTGGGCCTCAGGAACACAGAATACTCTTGCTCTCTTCCCACCCGGCAAAGAGTCCACTCATATGCATGCACCAAGGAGGCCAAGCAAGAGCTGCCTGCACACCCCACAGCCTTGGTGGTCCCCGTGCTCACCTGTTTTCCAGGAGTGTCATGCACACCACCTCTCGCACCCCGGGGTTGTTGGCCTTCTCCACTGAACAGCCCTGCAGGTTCCAGGTGGCCAGCCTCAGCACCGGCCGGCCGTCCCTCGTGCCTCCAAAAGCCTCCACCGAAGGCCGAGTGGAGATAATCTGAGTGGGCCCACCTGGGGGCAGGTCTAGGTCCTCACTCTGCAGGCTCAGCGAGGTGGGGCTGGGGTGGGGCTTGGCGATGAAGGTCAGACCCCCGTTGGTGTGGGTGGACGGGGGCCTGGACCTCTCAGCGAACACCTGGTGCCGTATCCTGTCCAGGAAGGCAGCATTGATACCGCCCATCCTCACCAGGTCCTCGACGCTGCGGAAGGGTCCGTGCTCCCGGCGGTAGTCCACAATGCTGACGGCCATCTTCTCCGTGAGGCCTCGGATGCTCATGAGCTGAGCTGGGGTGGCCGTGTTGATGTTGACACGCGGGGTGAGGGGCACGGTGGTGGCCAGGTGGTGAGGCTGCTGCTCGGCCAGCAGGTCCCGCCGCAGGGAACTGGGAGAGTGCTGCGCAGAACTGCCCTTGCTACTCACGCAGATCTCAAACTTGACCTGCTCCAGCTTGGTGGCTCCCACGCCGCTGACCAATGCCAGGTCCTCCACCTTCTTGAAGCCACCAATGTACTCGCGGTACTCCACTATGCTTCGCGCCACAGCGCGAGTCACCCCAGGCAGGGTCATCAGTTCCTCCTCCGTGGCCGTGTTGATGTTCAGCCGCTCCTGATTCACCAAGATGTTGCTGAAGTTACAAGCTGCGCTGAACTTGCGACTGTGTGGTAGGTCCGAGGGGTCCCGGGGGATGGAGCGGTGGCAGCCCAGGGTGCTCCCCATGACCGGCCAGGATCAGGGGCCCAGGAAGACCTCACGACCACAAAAGAACTCTGGCTAAGAAGGAAGCCCAGGAGACCTTACAAGCAGAGAGGGCGTCCCAAAAGTCCCTTCCACTTGGCTACCTGGAAAACAAATGAATAAACATACAAAGCAATTGAATCAGTTAATCGATTTGAAGTAGGGCTCCCTACCTAGAGCTGGACTTCTTAACCACGAGTCCTGGGCTGGTGGCTGTCCTTGAACCTTGCACACAGAGAAGCTGGCCCCTGTGGATATTCCTCTGGGGAGGTCAGTTTTAACACATCGGGATCCAAAACGGCTCTAAATCGCTTCTCTGGGAAAGAGACCTATCCCCGTCAGCCCACACCTCTTGTTCCTGCCGGAATTCCTTCCTCGCTAGTGCGCGCACGAAGGTGTTCGTCGGCTCCCACCAGACCCGCCGCCGTTCCCGCGCCCCACCTCTCGGCCGCTCTCCCGGGGCGTCCTTCTTCCACCTGCGGCTCCCCAGCCGGAGCCCAGCCCCGGACAGCGCTGGGGCCCTCCTCCAGCCCTGGTGCCCACGCCGGTGCGGGTCAGGGGCCGGGCCACGGGGTCCCTCCCACGCTGCCGCCGGCCGCGCGTCCCGGCTCTTTCTGCGGGAGAAACTCTCAGTCACTCTCCTGGAGCCGGCACAGCTGCAGGGCTGCGGGGCGGTGGCAGCGGCGGCGAAACCCGACCGCCGCGGCTGCACCAAGTCTTGCGGCTGCACCAGGACTTGCAGCGTCGCTGCGGTTGCGTGGATCTAGGCGAAAAGTCCTCCACTCCACTCGGACGCGGGATCGGCCAGAACCGCATCCAGCGGCCAGCATCAGCGCCCGGGTCCCGCTCGCCGTCAGTGTCAGAGCCCAAGTCCGGGCCGCGCCGCCTGCGCCTCCGCCGGCACCACGGCCACGCCTCCTCGCGCGCGGCAACTCCTCCCCGGGACTTCGGAGGGCACGTGGAGGCGGGGCCACAGCGCGAGGCCCGGGCCAGGGTGAGCGGATCCCGAGGGCGCGGGGGCGGGGTCCTGGAGTGCGAGAGGCGGGGCTCTGAGTGCAGGGGCGGGGCCACGGAGCGCGGGGTGGGCCCGAGCGCGTGGGGGGTGGAGATAGAACACAGGAGCGCGGAGGCGGGGCTATGGGGAGGGGGTGGGGCCCTGGAGCTCGGAGGCGGGGCTTAGGGATATGAGGGCGGGGCCGACGCCTTGCGGCTGCAGGGAGTCACTAGAGGACTGTGGTGGAGTCCGCTCACCCCGGCTTGCGATTGCTACCCGGGACCGAAGGCTGGTTGTGCGGGTTCCAGGCGAGACCTGCGCGGCTGGTTTTCGGTGGGCGGAGCCCCACCGAAGAGAGGGGCGCCCAGGGAAGGACAGTACCTGGGCTCCAGCTGAGTTTAGTTCGTCTTCGGGGCTTGGGGCAAAGCCAGGGCACTCCTTGGGTGGGTGGAGGGCCACCCGGCGCGTCAGGGGTCTCGCTCGGGGCTGCAGTCACATCTAAGGACGTTCGAGAGGGGACTGAGTGGGATCTTTTTAACTTCTTACCCCACTTTCGGCCTCTTCTTTTCCACTGATTACCTTTGCACTGCTCACACAGAGAGGTCCTCCCACAACGCTGGTGACTCACTGTGCCGCTGGCAGAGGGCACACACCGACCATTGCAGATGTGTTCGTTCACATGGGTCATTTAGAGGGCTGCTCATTTATACATTTAGCACGGAGTAAATATGGATGTTTCTTTAAGCATGAAATTGAGTCATTAAGAAGGAAGGAAACGCTAGCAAGAAATGAAGGCTGCTTCCCAAAATTCAGATTTTGGATCCCACCACGAAATGACAACTTGGTTAAAGATTAAAGGTCCTGCTGCCGTCCAGTGGACACATGAAGCTGGAGTAGTCGATTAACGGACCATGTGCTGACTCCGTTAAATACTTTGACCCTGGTCATTTATGGTTCTGTGAAGTTTCACCCCCAACCAGTGTGACCAGTGCTTCTGCTCTAAAGTCCCAAGAGCAGGTCAGCAAAAGCAGGAACTCTCAGAGAAGACGGATGTGAGAAGAGAGGCAGCCAAGGCTTTGGTTACATGCTAATGCCTTGGAGGCACAGTCCTCCACTGTGCATACCAGTCGGGCCTCTTAATTGCAAGTGACAGAAATCCAAGTCAAACTAGATTAGACCAAAAAAAAAGGGGGATTTCCTGGTTCTTGTGCAGAGCAGTTAAGGAGTAGATCTTACCTCAAACATGACTGTATCCAGCTCCAGTGATGTCATCAGGACCTGTTCTAACCCCCTCCATCTATCGATTTCCACTCGCCCTCCCTCCCCAAAACCACACCACATTAGGCCCCTCCCTTCTTCCTATAATCCTGTTGGAGTAAGAAAAACAAATTGTTTAAGAAAAGCAGGAAAATCCCTTTTAGAGGAAGAAAAGTCTTTGTGGAGCAGAATGCCTTGCTGGGCCTTTGTGGCTGTGGATGGACAGGCTGGGGTCATAGCTAGTTGGATTGGAAACTGAGAGACCATGCCCCTGACCAGATAGCTCAGTTGGTTAGAGTATCGGCTCAAAGCACACAGTTTGTGAGTTCAATCTCCGATCAGGCCACATACAGGAATGGGTTGATTTTCTTCTCTCTCTCCCCCTCTCTCTCTCTCTCTCTCCCCCCTTTATTTATTGGCTAAAATCAATAAATAAAAAGTTTAAAGAAAAAAAATAGAGAATTCAAGTATTTTATATCCAACCAGGACACTTTGGAGGGTAAGAAGGCCACTTTTATCTCCAGTGGCACAGCAGGCATAATCTCTCAACCTAAGCGTGTGTTCCCCTTGGTAGAAATAAAGCCAGGAGGTAGCTAAACTGTTGTGCATTAAAATAAAGCCCAATGAAATGGCTACATTTTAAATGACTGGCCATAGCAAGTCTTGGTGAGGACACAGAGCCGTTGAAGCTCTCATACATTGCTGGTAGGAGTGTAAGATGATACAACCACTTTGGAAATCAGTTTGGCAGTTTCTGAAAAAGTTAAACATATGTTCCCACCCATTCCATCTCTAGATCAGGTGTTCCCAAACTTTTTACACAGGGGACCAGTTCACTGTCCCTCAGATTGTTGGAGGGCCGCCACATACAATGCTCCTCTCACTGACCACCAATGAAAGAGATGCCCCTTCCGGAAGTGCGGAGGGGGCCGGATAAATGGCCTCAGGGGGCCGCATGCGGCCCGTGGGCTGTAGTTTGGGGACGCCTGCATACTTACCAAAGAGAAATGAAGGCATGGAATCTAAAGACTTGTATGTGACGTACAAGGATCTTTACTTGTTATAGCCAAAATCCAGAAACACAGTAGAGATGGATAAACAAATTGTAGTATATCTACACAATGGAATACAACTCAGCAATAAAGACAAGCTATTAATACACACAATACTGAAAAATCTCAAAATCATAGTGAATGAAAGAAGCCAAGGGAAGGAAGGAAGGAAGGAAGGAAGGAAGGAAGGAAGGAAGGAAGGAAGGAAGGAAGGAAGGAAGGAAGGAAAAGAAAGAAAGAAAGATTGGTTATACAAAACTCTAAAAAATACAAGCTAATCAACAGAGGAAGATCAGATGCTTGGGGATGTGATGGAAGGAGAAATGGGTGAAAAAAGAACATGGAAACTTTGGGGGGTGACAAAAATATCTGCCTCACTGCCTGCCCTTGCCAATCATATTTTTACATTCTTTATGTTTCTTGGGCACTCATAATTCCTTGAGTTTTTTCCCTGTTCACACTCTGAAAATCCTAGTGAGTTCAGGTATTTTCACGGGATTGTCACAAAGTCCCTTCTTTCCAATGTGTAGAACCTCCGTGTATTGGGCTGACTCAATGTCAAGGCACTATGCACGCCTCATTCGTAAAGCTAATTATCCACCTCGTGAGGATGGACGGGGTTTCTCAGACATGGCACTAGCGACATTTGGAGTCAGATGATTCTTGGTTGTGGGCTGTCTTACGGTTTAGAGGACATTTAGCAGCGTCCCATGGGCCTCCACCCCCTGCAGGCCAGTAGCGCCCCCTCCTCCGTGAAAACCACAAATATCTGCTGAAATTGTCACACCTTGATTTCAGACCCCCCGCCTCCAGAATGGAGAGGGAACACATTTCTGTTGTTTTATCCAGGAAGCTACTATGGGAGAGTACCCCTGAGGTGCTCTGGCAGCCCTGTGCACCCCAAATTTGATTTGGCAGCCATCCTTGCTCCCCAGCCAGTTATAGGATCTGGCCATGAATCAAAATCCTGAAAGATATTTAACTTTCCTACAGTAAACTCACGACTTAGAGTGTGCCTCCCACGAACCCCATGGCTGAGATAACGATCCGCTTCCCCCCCCCACACACACACGTGACAACACAGGGGACTTCTGTACAGCAGCTGCCCACACCGCCTTCCCATGCGGGGCAGTGGCCGCGCCATCATGTGGCCCTGCCTTATCTTTCTGGGTAACAGGAGGTACCATATCGTCCCGAGATAAGGAGGAGCGACTTCGTGGAGTCTGACCCAGTGGCCTTGGTTACCTGCATGTCACAGATACTCGGGCAGAGGGAAATGAACTTCCGGCAACCACGGGGAGACGCACAAAAGACAGGAAATGAACAAAGCCAGCCACGAGCATTGAAAATCTAAAATCCAGAGCAATGGATTCCAGACGAGGAAACAGGTAGCATCCAATAGACTCAGAAGTAGACTGAGGTTCTCTGAGGCTCAGTCAGCCCTGAGAAGTCCCCGTGCACCCCTGACAGGTCTCTCGTCTTGCCCAGCCTGTACCCCATGGTCGGCAGGATCTAAGAGTAAAGGTTATTGTGCGGACAAGGGACAAGTGATGGTGGCAAGCGCTCTGTACTCAGGTCTCCCTCTGGAAAGCTCAGGAGGCCCGTTAGCATATTAAAGACCTAGAAATTCCACTGGGAGGACGCCTTTTTCAACTCCTTTTGGGGAAAGGCAGTGGGATATTGATGTATTCTTGTCCATTTATTTTGCAGAATTTTGAGGCCAAGACCCAGAAAAATTAGATACCTTTTCAGAGGTCACACAGACAGTGACCTTTTCTGACTCCATTGGGGTGTCCAGATTCCAAACCCAGTGTTCTTTTTATGTTTCCATTTTTCCGTTAATTAGTTTATTAATAAACAGTTGAGTGCTACCATGTGGTGAGTTGCGAATAGAAAAATGAGTGAGGCAGGCCCTGCCGTGCAGTGCAATTTGCTATTTCTGGAATAAATGAGCAACAGACGCGCAAAGGGTGGGAAGGTTATGGGGACGGGAGGGAGGGAGCAGCTGACTTTGGGATGAATATAGAACGAGTCAGTCTTGAGGTTTCAGATTAGCTCACCGTTGTTCTAGTGAGTCCCATCATCCGACCCGTGTCCCTGTCACCCACAGCCTCTACTGCGGGGAGGTGGTGGCCAGGGCCCTGCTGCCCTGTCCGCCCAAGAGGCCACCTGCTAACCTGGCAAAGCTGACTGGGTCAGGGATCCCAGCTCACCAGCTGCCAGACGCTTTCAATACACCTGTTTCCCCCCAAATGGGACGGCCCATCTGACTCCTTCCGGATTTGAACTGGGGATGACAGAGACCACAGTGAGCAGGGGAGCGGAAAGGGTAGAACTTCTGAGACAGAGTGAGGCAGGGAGGGTCCTGGGTGGGGGGGGGGGGTCGCGAGCAAGGCGAGCCCGCCAGGAAGCAAGCAGCATGCGGGAGCAGAAGCTGTGAGGTGGGGGACAGAGCAGCGGAGGGGGACCAGGACGGGCAGCAGGCAGCAGCCCCCAGTCCGCGTAGCCAGCCCTGTTCCAGTTTCTGGGAGACCCCGTCTCCCTTCATGCCCCCACCTGCCCTGCCCGACCTGAGCCAGCCTGAGAGGGACGCTAATCCTGGTTGGTAAAACTTCCCAACTCCTTTTTAAAAAACTGTGGTGAAATACACATAACAGGAAATTTACCATTTTCACCATTTTCAGTGCACACGTCAGTGCACTCACACCGTTGTGCAACCATCACCATCATCCATCCCCAGGCCCTTTTTTTTTAAACTTCCCAAACTGAAACTCTGACCCCATTAAACATTAACTCTCCATTCCTTCCCCACCTGCCCCCGGCCCCTGGCTGTCTCCATTCTGCTTTCTGTCTCTCTGAATTTGACTCCCTAGGTCCTTCATAGAAGAGGAAATGTACAGTATTTATCCTTTTATAACTGGCTTATTTCACTTCGCAGAACATCCCCGAGGTCCATCCATGTAGCGCCATGCGTCAGAATCTCCTTTTCAAGGCTGAGTAATATTCCCTGGTACAGACATATCCAATGTCGTTTACCCGTTCCTCCATAGACAGATGCTTAGATCAGTGATTTTCAACCTTTTTTGAGCCGTGGCACATTTTTTACATTTACAAAATCCTGAGGCACACCACCTACCAAAATGACACAAAATGACACTCTAACACAGTACATATTATACATATAGTTAATAATATAGTTTCTAAATGTATTTATACTCACTTAGTGTGAAACCTGGGCCTGTTTCGATGAACACAAAAGGGATATCCTGGCAGGAATGATAGAAAGACACACACGAAGCTCTTCCTCAACAGTTCTCAGTCTCTCTCTCTGTTTTTAGTTTTTATCGCAGTCAAGCTTGAGAAGCTCAGCTCACATAGATATGTGGTTGAAAACGGGAGCAATGTCAAAATAGCTTTGTTGGCCAGAATGGGGAACTCCTTGGCAACAGATAACCAAAAACTGTCCAAAGGAAGATCAACAAACTTTAGCTTTAAAGTTAGATAATATTGTGATGCATTGTATATCACCCTCTGCGGGGGCCTCTTTTAAAAAGAAAAAGGTCAAATATCTATATACACCATCAGGATAGACATAACCAGCTGAGGCTGAGGCTTCATCTAGTGGTGGCAACATTTACCTCCAGTCCTGACCAGGATTAGAAATCGGGACCATGGGGAGGAGTAGCAGCTTCAACTACTCGTTGCGGCCACACAATGACAAGTGTGCGGCAGCCCGAGCGGGGACCTTCCTGGGTGTGGATGAGAGGCTGCCTACTATTGGTTCATCGCTAGTGGTTGGGATGAATCCTAGAAGGTGATTGGTCAGTGAGTGTTCCCTGTGCCTCCACTCTTCCTGTCGCTGATAGCTGGAGGGATTGTGAGGGGAATGTTTATGTTCAGATGGAGGCAGCTGGCAGTGGGCCGGATAAATAGCCTCCACGGGCCATAGTTTGGGGACCCATGTTTAATTTCCCCACAGCACACCTGACCATGTCTCACGGCACACTAGTGTGCCGCGGCACACTGGTTGAAAAACACTGGCTTAGATTGCTTCCACTTTGGGGCCATCTGAATAATGCTGCTATGAACATAGAGGTACAATGACCTCTTGGAGACCTTTTTTTCAATTTTTTTGGGGGTGCAGACACCTGCCAGGGGTGCAAGAAGAAAGAGGGGGCTGCCTGGGCCTGAGACATTGGGCACTCGACTGAGGGCAGGGAAGGTGGGGTAGTGACAGAGCTCATCCTCTGGGGTTTATCCTGGCACACGGCTTTGGGGGTGCCGACCTCCCAGCCCACACCATGGGGAGCCTCTGTCCAGGCAGAGACAGAGGATCTGTCTGAGGCCCAATGCCCGGGCACGCCTGCCTCCCCCTCCCTTCTCCGTGATTTCCAGGCATGCTTTCTAGCACGGCAGCTCTGTGAGAGCAGTGACCACCCCATTCTGGTCACTCGCCTGTGTCTAGCACCTGCTCAGAGCCTGCACAAAAGGCATACTTTAATCAAATGACATTTGCTAAGTCACTAACACTTTAAAGGGAGTGAAATCACTGTGTTCTCTCTTCTGTCTTCCCCCCATAAACTTCCACACTCGCACTCCCCCGGTTTCATTTTCTTTTTCATCACCCCAAATCCATCGTTTACATGGATTTTGGGTTCATTCTTGGTGCTGTGCCTCCTATGGGCTGTGACACATGTGTAATGACATGTATCCATTATAGTATCATACAGATACTAGTTTCACTGCCCTAAACGTCCTCTGTGCTCCGACCCCCAGCCCCAACCCCTGACAACCGCGGGTCTTTTCTCTGTCTCCGCGGTCCTGTCTTTTCCAGAATGCCACCTAGTTGGAATTGTGTAGCATGTAGCCTTTCAGCTTGGCTTTCTTCACGTAGCAAAATGCAGCTAAGTTTCCTCCATGACTTTTCATGGCGTGATAGCGCATTTCTTTTGAGCACTGAATACATTGTCTGGATGTCCCAAGGTACGTTTATCCATCACCTACTGAAGGGTTCTTTCAAAGTTTCAGCAATTATGATTAAAGCTGCCATAAACATCCCTGGGCAGGCTTTTGTATGGACTTAAGTTTTCAGCACCTCTGAGTAAATACCAAAGAATGTGACTGCTGGTTCATATGGTACACGCATGTCTACTTCTGTAAGAAACTGCCGAACTATCTTCCAGCCTGGCTGCACCATCTTGCATTCCTGCCAGCAACAAATGAGGATTCCTGTTGCTCCCCATCCTCACCAGCACCTGGTTTTGTTCTGGATTTAGCCGTTCTCGTAGGTTTGTAGTGGTATCTTATTGTTTTAATTTTCAATTTCCTCATGACCTATGACATTGAGCATCTTTTCATAGGTTTATTTGCTATCTATCTATATATTTATAGATATATATAGATATAGATATATACTTTTTTTTTTTCTGTATTTTTCTGAAGCGGGAAACGGGGAGAGACAGTCAGACAGAGTCCCGCATGCGCCGACCGGGATCCACCCGGCACGCCCACCAGGGGCGATGCTCTGCCCCTCCAGGGAGTCGCTCTGTTGCGACCAGAGCCACTCTAGCACCTGAGGCAGAGGCCAAGGAGCCATCCCCAGCGCCCGGGCCATCTTTACTCCAGTGGAGCCTCGGCTGCGGAAGGGGAAGAGAGAGACAGAAAGGAAGGAGAGGGGGAGGGGTGGAGAAGCAGATGGGCGCTTCTCCTGTGTGCCCTGGCCGGGAATCGAACCCGGGACTTCTGCACGCCAGGCCGACGCTCTACCACTGAGCAAACCGGCCAGGGCCTATATATATACTTTTTGATGAGGTGTCTGTTAGCTCTTTGCTCAGTTTTTTTTTTTTTTTTTTAAAAAAACTGGAGTGTTTGTTTTCTTATTGTTGAGTTTTAAGAGTTCTTTATATATTTTAGATAGCAGCCCTTTATCAGCCATGTGTTTTGCAAATAGTTTCTCCCAGTCTGTGGCTTGTCTTCTTATTCTCTTGACGCCCTTAGTTTTAAAACAGCAAGGAAACCAACAGAAAGGCCCTTGTATGTGGAGAATCTTACCCAGCGGTACTCATTACAATCACCTGAGAAGGGTCTTGAAAAATGTTCTAGGTTTGGGTCCCAACTCTGACATTCCTGTTCTATAGGTTTGAAGTGAGACCCAGGAATTCATACCTTTGAAAAGCTGCCTCGTGATGGGCAGCTCCTTTAAGAACTGTGACATTAAAGATAGAGTCTCAGACCCGCTAAGAGTTGGGAGGCTGGCCCCATCACGACAGCTTACAGGTACTGCTTACCTAGCCTTCCTACCTGTCCTGCCCTGCCCCGTCCCACAGCTCCATCTGAAGGCCAGGTGAGACCTTGACCTCTGTAATTCACTGTTAATTGGACATCTCCGCCTGGCATCTCAAACTTGGCCTCTCCCAAGCTAACCCCGTAATTACCTCCATCCACGCCCAGAAACCAGCTCTGCCTCTGATCTCCTGACCCTGGAAGGTGGTGATTCCAATCTGCGAGCTGCTCCGGCCACAACTCTTGAAGCCAACCGTGACCTTCCCTCACAGACACAGGGACTCTATCAGCAATGCCCGAGGGCTTGACCTTTAACATAAGAGCAGGATCTGACCACCTTCATCCCTTCCTCTGCCATGGCCATAACAGGCCTCCCTGCTTCTGCCCTGGCCCGTGCCAGACTGTTCTCACCCCTAAGTCAGAGTCAGCCTATAAAATCGAAAGTCAGATCATGTCCTCCTCTGCTCACAACCCTCCACCAACTCCCATCCCACTCAGAGTAAAAGCCCAGGCCCTTGCAATGGGCTATAAGGTCCCTTACAATCCTTGTCGCCTCCACATCACCCTGCATCTCTGATGGCATCTACTATTTGGCTGCCTGGTCCTCCCAGCCACGTGGGCCTTTCAAAGCTGCTGGAACACTCTGCCGCAGGGCTTTTGCATTGCTGTTCACTCCTTCTGGAATGCTCTTCCCCCAGAGAGCGCCTGGACGGGCTTCCCGCAGCCTGTAGGTCTGCCCAGGCCACCTTGCCTGAAGTGCCAAGCCCTGCACCCCCTCTGCCAGCACTGCCATCTTTCTCTCTCTGCTGAGGACTGAGCTCTGCTGACTTCCGGGTCCCTTTCTGTCTGGCTCCTCTCACTATAGACGCCAGAGACACCCGGCAGGGCGGGCAGTCTGCTGGCGCTGCGGAGCCCGGGAGCCCCGAGCAGGACCTGGTGCCCAGTGTTCCCGTCCTCTGTTAACCCTCCGCCCGGCCGGGGTCTTTGTCACATGCTATCTGCCTCCCGGACTGGCGGCATCTGCCGTCTCACCCCCTTTCATTTCTAGCTCCTCCTCTTGGTCTCCAATCCCAGGAACTACTGCTAAAAGCCGGGGCCTCCTCCCTTCTGTGCGCCCCCTCCCCCCCGCAGCTGCCCGGGACTTCTTTCTAAGAGGTGCGTCTGCAACAGTCCTTGAGCGACACCCTTCACTGTCTGCACACTGTTCAAACTCCCTGGCTTCAGAGCGAGGTCCTTGTGGGTCGGGTCCCTGCCTCCATCAGGAGCCACGTCCGTGGACCCTGCTCACCTCCAAGCGTCTTCAACCCCGTGGGAAGTTTCTTCTCTCCTGTCTTTGCACCTGCTCTTTCTTCTGCCCGCACGCCATCCTCACCCCCTGAACGCCACCTCCCTTCTCCGCCCATTGAGCCCCAGTCTCTCCGGGCCCCTCTCACTGTCCCTTGACCCTCTGGGTGTCCTTCAGCAGCACGGCTCTGCCGTGCAGGATCCATCTCCGTCGTGAGCCCAAGTTCCCTGCGTGCCCGGCTCCTCACACTGGGCCTGGCACTGAGCAGGGGCTCCCCTGGATAGATAAGTCTCCAGAAACAGGCCAGCGTGGGCCAGCCCTGCAACAATGCTTCACAGGCCCGCGGCACTTTGCCAGCCAATGAACCCACTCTCCAGTAGTGCCAAGAGTGTTCGAGAATGCATCATTGCAAGTGTGCCTAAAAAGTAGGACAAAGACAACTGGCCTGTCCCGGAAACTGTGCTGCTCAAACTGGTCTGGCTAAAAACAGTCGCCCATAGCTTTATCCTTCTTCTGCGTGTGTGTATGCAAACGCACAAAAATATGGGTGGGTGTGCATTTATATAAACACATTTGCATATATAACTATCTTACATATACCTGTCTCTCTGTGTGAGTGAGAATGCTGGAAATATTCTTTGGGGCTGGCTGCCTTCCCTGTCATAGCTTCCCACCTCTGGTTGACCGCTGTATTCAGGCAGGCGAAGGGATAAACCATCAAAACGAATAATCACTTTTCCCCAAAGTCTCTAGAACAAAAGTTTCTACTGCTGTACTCAGATGTCCGTTTCTAATTTCCAGGACCTTGTTATAGAATTTCTTTCATGTTGATTTTAGTCCACTTTACTCTGTAATCACAAAAGGCCCCTGACCGGTCATAATCTCACGGAAACGTCCTGATGCATTGAAGACAGTCACCCCGCCGGTCACAGCGGCTCTGTCGGACCGTTCCCGAATAGCCGTGATGATTTACAGGAACACCCACGAGGGTGCCATACACTGGCTCGTTTCCATTTAGAATGAACGATGTTCACTCGGCATCTGTCGGGTGTGGGGGGGAGGGCACAGGATGTCCAGTGGACAAACAGATGAAATGTGTAGATAACCATACATGCTGGGAGGAAAGAAAGTGTGCCGATGTGATCCTGCATGGAGATGAGCGGGTCACTGCAGAGGGGGTGGCTGGAGCCCCCCCCCCCCCCCGTGAGAGGTGACATTTGAAATGAAGTGTGATGACAGAGGAGCCAGACACGCAGGGAAGGCGAGGTCGAGGCAGTGGAAACACGCCGCGGGACCTGGTCCTTGCCAACCCGAAAGGGGGGCAGGCCTGACCCCACCCCATCCTCCCTCTCGGGAAGCCCTGGGGTGCCCGCCCCCCTCTCTCCCCCTCCCCGCCAGCTTCGGTCACTTGTTTGTGCAGCCGTCTCTGCGGCCCAGCCCCCCGGGCCAGGCCCAGGTGCCGCCCACCCTTTCACCTCGGATCTATCTATGCACAATGTTTGGCAAACAGGTGGAGTTCAATAAATGTGGTGTGGCATTGCCGGAGGCCAATGGCTCGGCCACGGAGCAGATAGGGGTGTCCAGCGCCATGACGGAAACAAGAATTCCTGGAACCAGACAAAAAAAAAATGTGTCTCTGCATTTTTAGATTATGTATAAATGATTCTCGGGGAAAAACAAATACCCAGAAACTATCAGGAAGGATTTCGAATGTAGAATCCCGGCAGGAAAAGGTGGGCGTGACTTGGAGCATCGCTGGGGATGGAATTGTAGGTCTTTGCTGGGAATTTCATCAGTCTCAGCTCCAAAGCCTTCACGACCCACAGCAGAAGGGCTCCACGGCTGAGCCCCGTGAAGCTCCAGTGCCTTCCACACCTTCAGGTCCTACGGCTAGAGCCCGTCACGACACTCACACTGGCGGACGAGACGGAACCGCCGGGTGTGTGACTCAGCGGTGAGGAAACTTCTGTGCCCACGGCTTTGGCCGATGTCCAGTGAGCAGGCACACCCACAGGGGCCTGTGAACGCTGACCAGTTATCACTTTGCCTCCCTAAGGGCCCAGGCATTGGAAAGATACTGGAAATATAACTCAGAAAATACTAGAACTATAATTCAATAACTTCTGATCTGAGATCCCACAAACTGGCTCATCTAGGGAGTTGTTTTATGTCAACAGCAAACACCTCTGTGGTTCTTCTAGGAAGGTGAGCCCCAAGGGTGTGACTCAGACTGGCTCTCGAAATCCTTTGGTTAGAAGTAATAATAGGTGGTGTGTATTGAGTGCTGACTGTGGGCCAGGTGCTGGGCCAAGAACCTTATCTGCGTTAATTCCCACAGCAAACTTAGGAGGTGGGTGTTACTGTGAAGCCCATGTCACAGAGCAGGCACAGGGAAACTCAGAGAGGTTAAGAAACTGGCCAAGGTGTCTCAGCGAGGGGAGGGCACTTGTCCTCTGGCCAGGACACCACTACTTCTGTGGTGTCCTGGAAGGAAGGACCTGGAAGAATTGCACCAGGCACTTGGGAGGTGTCGTTTTGAAGCAGTCCGGGTGGTGGTTAGAGCGTGGACACTGGGTTCTCATCCTGGCTGCACCCTTTTACTAGCCGTGTGACTTTGGCTGACTTCCCTAACCACTCGGGCCCCGGGCTTTCTCGTCTGTTATACGGAATGATCACAATCATCCCACTCTCTTAGGGTTATTGTGCACTTAAACCACACTCCGCAAAGGTTGGTTCTCACAAAGTGGACACCAGGCAGCCTTCCCAGCGATCTTCAGGGGGTCGCTGGAAAGCCCCTCTCCATGAGCCTCTTCTATGCCCATCACCAGGGTCCCCATGCGTCGGGTGCCAGGTGGGGCTGTGTCTATGTTAGACACCCAGGGTGGGGGAGTCCCGCACCTGAGGAATGAATCAGGTGTGAACCCACTGAATATGAAAAACAATGGGAGTGAGGGGGGTATAGGTAGGTGGTAGGTCTCTTATCTCAAGGGTCTCCCAAAGCCATCAGGGCCCAAAGAGACTCTGTGGCTCATAGTGACACCTGCCTTTGGCTTCTCTCCTTGTGGCATTTCTAGATCCTTCCACACACACACACACACACACACACACACACACACACACACGGCTCCCTAATTGTTCCGGAAGAGCTCGTAGGTTGGAGGACAGGAAAGGCAGGGAGACGTCTCAAATATTCAGGAAAAAAAAAAACATGTGGAGAAACTGATCGGCAAGGACAACTGGCTTTTAAGTCGACGAACATCAAATCGATGTATCTTTTTATCTCTCTTTTAGAAACGATTGTTTCCTACCTACCTCCACTTAGCTGTGTCTTATGATTTTGGCCAGGAAAGGAGTTCTCCCATGTCTAAAGCAGCGTCGCTCTGAGTCACGTCCCATTGAAAAGGGGCGTCTGTACTCGCGGCAACGCCCGGTGCTGAGAGGTAGGCACGCGGCCCTCCTTTAAAAGCGCGTGAGACCAACGGCGCCCTGAAGGCCGCTTGTTCTAAGAAAACCAGTCCCGCCATTCTTAGGGCCAAACGACACACCGATGTCTCCCTTCTTGGAGTCACGACCGACCGACTGAAACAGAAGCAGTTTCTGTGGGGAGGCCCCCGCGGGGCAGAAACCACAGCGAAGTTCAGGTGGATGGAGGAGATCTGGGCGCAGCCCCCCGGGCCTCTGAGCCCCGTCTTCTCCCCAGCGATGGGTCTCACGTGACTGTTTCCAGCTCCCCCTGTGGGGGGTTCTGAACAGAACTTGGCCCCTGCAGAATACCTGCCTAGTTTTCTCTCCGAATGTCCCCTCAGTGGTCTCCTCCTCGGGCCGTTTCCCCCAACACTTCACCCTCCTGGGCTCCCGGCCGGTTCCCCCACAGGGAAAGCTGAGTGACCTTCAGGCAGGTCCCAGCAGGACAATGACCGAGGCCTCGGCCCCAACCCCAGCCCAAACCCATCCCCGAGACGCTGATAATAAACACGCTTTCTCTTCAACCCTAAAACTGAAATGCCCAGGCAGGTGACAGTTCCTTTCACCATTTTAATCACAAAATAAAATCTGATCTAGACACCAGTCGGTGGGCGTCTCTCCTCGACAGGAGAGAAACCTGGCAACCAGGTGAGTGAAGCCGTTTCCGGGAGTGACACAGCCCTCAGGTGTTCCTTCTTGTCAACACCGTGGGGCTTTTATTCCCCAGGGAAGGGGAGGAACCAGCTTATCTGAGATAGCAGGACTCCCAGCGACCTGGGCGGACTGACAGCGCTGACCCCGTTTTACCTCTGAGGAATCCGAGGCTCAGAACCATGTCCCCACGCTATGCTATTCGTGGGGGTCGAGTAGTGCAAAGCTTTCCTTCTTCCAAAGCCTCGCTGACCCACCTCCCACCAGGCCAGCACTCAATTCACAGAAAGAGTTTTGCCCCTGGGACTTTTCTTAGTCGGAAAAATTAACTTGTATTTTTTCTCACAGGTCTCAGGCTAAAAGGTAAGACCTCAAGGGGACCGGAAATGGGACGTGAACCTGTGAACTCGTGAACCATTTAGTGTTGACAAGTCACGCGTTGTGATGGAAGCAGGAGGGTGGGGCCCCAGAAGTCTCCGCCCACCTCTTCCTCCACATGGAACGTGTGATTGGGCGGGGGAGGGGGGGGGGGACGACAACGACTTCTTCACAGGAAACCGGGAAGGATGGACGGACAGACAGGCGGTGCAGAAAGAGAACCCGGGAGAAACCCCCCGGGGGAGTCACAGGGAGGCCCGAGCTCACGCAAAGCCAGAGCATGGATTCACTTTCGGATCCAATTTTCCACGGAGTCGAGGTAGGGGGTGGGCAGCCACCTGACATCTGAGTCCCTGTTTGAGTGAAGCTCCTGACTCCAATGAAAAGTGTCACCTAGGCCAACTGCCACCTCACAACCTTGGCTCTTGGCCAGATCCCTATGCGGGGCGGGGGCGGGCGTGGAGGAAGAACTTGTCTCTTGTTTAGTGAGTTACAACCTCATGGCAGGGGTCTTCCATGAACACACACACACACACACACACACACACACACACACCATCCAGCAGAGAGGAGGGGCACATCCACTGATTTCCTTGCCAGCAGTGGGGTTTGGGATGACACAAAGGTATTAGCCTTAGAATTTATTTAAAGCACAACTCACAACTCTTGAATGAATGAATGAATGAATGGATGTTTATTGGGTGATATGTTCAGTGGCTGCCAACACAGGCAGGGCTCACTGTCTAGGCCCAACGTGCAATCCAACAGAGAAAAAGAGCTAGGGTGTGGGGGGGGCTCTTTGTGCTTGGAGCCATTGGGTGGGTGGGTGGGGGCCCACAGAGGCCCCGATGGAGCTAAGGACAGGAATTGTTCACAGAAGGGCCAGATTTATCCAGGTGGGAAAACTGAGATGTGGGTTTACGCATAAACGTGAGTTGGAGGCCAGCATCAGCAAGAAAAACAGAAGAGACAATCAACCCCGGGCCAGAGAAAGACACAGCCGGTTCTCCAGATCATGAGTGAGGGCGTCTGCTTCCCACATCCACCTCATTTTGATTAGTGTTGTTTTAACCTATCCTTACCGTTAATGGCCTCCGGCCACCCACTCCCTGGCCGGGCAGCTTCCTGGCAACCCCAGAGCTCTGATCTAATTTTATCCGCGAGAAATTTGGATTGAGAAGAAGCTGTGCAGGAATCTCACTTGCGAGAAAGAGGCCGGAGGAAACCAGTCACTCGGGTCCCTGGAGAGAACCCGCTGTGTGAAAGGAAACATCGCGGGAAGGAACTCGTGTGGGCAAACCCACGGAAGGCCACCGTGTGTCCCAGCGGCCGCTCTGGGTGCCAGCACCCACCACTGCATTTGCCCAGTTCTGGGGAGGGTGACACAGGTCTCTGGAATGTGCATCTCACTTTCGTCCTGCCTGGGGTGTAGAGCCATAAAGTGAGGTTTCTGCCTTCTGAGCATAAAGGACACATCAGTCTGGTTGGTCCAGGCAGGAACCCTGATGACACCTTTGTTGGGTTGGCACTGTCTGGGCCAGAGGCGGATTTAATGGCGGGCGCACCAGGCATGCACCCTGGGCCCTGACTTCTGAAGGGCATGACAAAACCCCAAACTTTATGCTTTTTTCTAATTGACACCAAGTTTGGTTCCATATGTGCAATTTTAACATTAATAGTACATAATATTTTTCATTTATTTAATAATGTGGTTAATGTGTATTTTTATATTCCCTGTCTCTCTCTCTCTCTCTCTCTTTTTTTTTAAGGGGCCCAATATATTCTTCTGCGCCCAGGGCCTCAACCAACCTTAATCCGCCACTGGTCTGGGCCATACAAGCACCTGTCCCAGGAGGCCTGGCTGGGTGTCTGGGTTCTACATCTCACCGTGTGTGTGTTCGTGCAAAGGGCTGTGTTAACAGAGAAAGGCAGGACTGTGGCGCGCTGACTCGGGCCTGAAGGTGGTGGAAGAGGAGGCCGCATGTGCTTGTGTAAAAACCAGCCCTTTGCCTGACCTGTGGTGGCGCAGTGGATAAAGCGACGACCTGGAAATGCTGAGGTCGCCGGTTCAAAACCCTGGGTTTGCCTGGTCAAGGCACATATGGGAGTTGATGCTTCCAGCTCCTCCCCCCCTTCTTTCTCTCTTTCTCTCTCTCTCTGTCTCTCTCTCTCTCTCCTCTCTAAAAATGAATAAAAATAAATAAATAAAAAATAAAATTTTTAAAAAAAAAAGACTAAACCTTTAAAAAATGAATAAATAAATAAATAAATAAAATAAAAACCAGCCCTCCTGTGTGGGCCAGCAGGACGCCAGCCTCCGCCACTCCCTGCTGGTGCCAAGCTGTCCCTCCTCAGTCCAGGCTGCCTGGGGGCTTCTCCTCAGTGCCCTGTTGCCAGCACCCAGGGACCCACAGGTTCAAGGCAATCCCACTCAAGACCCCAGCAGAATGAACACTCCCACTCTGCACGAGGCACAGACTGCGTGGCGACGAGCCACAGACTGGGAGGAACTCTTTGCAAAAGACACAGCTGAGCCTGGCCTGTAGTGGCGCAGTGGATAAAGCGTCGACCTGGAATGCTGAGGTCACCGGTTCAAAACCCTGGGCTTGCCTGGTCAAGGCACATATGGGAGTTGATGCTTTCTGCTCCTCCCCCCTTCTCTTTCTCTCTCTTTCTCTGTCTCTCTGTCTCTCTTCTCTAAAATGAATAAATAAAAATAATTAAAAATAAAATCAATCAATAAAAAGGAATTAATTTAAGAAAAAAGACACAGCTGATAAAAGACTTGCTCCAAAATATACCAAGAACTCTTAAAATTCGACAAAACAAAAGCAAACGACCCAAATAAATATTGGACATACGACTGGAACAGATCAACTCACCAAAGAAGACAGATACATGGCCAATGAGCATGCAGAAGGATTGCTGAGCATAATAACGTGCAGATTATAATGACTGTGAGACACCACTACAAACCTATTAAAATGGCCAAAACCCAAACACCAAATGCTGGCAAAGATGATGAACAACACCAACTGCTGGTGGGAATGCAAGGATGATACAACCACTCTGGAAGAGAGTTTGGTGGTTTCTTACAAAACTCAACACACGCCTACCATGTGATCCAGCAACCGTGCTCCTTGGTACTTCCTCAAAGGAGCTGAAAATTTGTGCCCATCCAACACCTGCACACAAGTGTTGATGGCAGCTTTATAATCGCCAAAACTTGGAAGCAACCAAGATGCCCCACAGCGGGTGATGGATAAATAAACGGTGGTCCATCTAGGCAGGGGAATAGTATTCGGCAGTAAAAAGAAATGAGCTATCGAGCCACGGAAAGACAGGGGAGAATCGTAAATCACATTGCTAGGTGGGAGAAGCCAATCCGAAGAGGCCACATAGTGTGTAATTCCAGTCATGTGACCTCCTGAGAAAGGCAAAACAGTGGAGACAGTGAGAAGAGCCGTGGTTGTCAGGGGTTGTTGTGAGGAGAGATGGACGGAAAACAGAGGACTTGTAGGGCAGTGAAACATTTTGTGTGACACTGTCATGGTGGGTACACGTCATTCTTCATTTGTCAAAACCCTTAGGATGTACAGGCGTGAACCCTATTTTTAACTATGGGCTTTATGATGTGTCAGTGTGGGTTCACCGTTGTAGCCAAAGTCCCCTTCGGGTGCAGGATGGCGAAGGCTGTGTGTATGGGGGTGGGGAGGCTGAGACGGGAAATCTCGTACTAAATTTCCCTGTGGACCTAAAACCGCTCTTTACAATGTCTATTATAAAGTTCTTAGAGAAGGAAAGTAGAATTCTTTTTTTTTTTTCTTTTCTGAAGTTGGAAACGGGGTGGCAGTCAGACAGACTCCCGCATGCGCCCGACTGGGATCCACCCGGCATGCCCACCAGGGGGCGATGCTCTGCCCATCTGGGGCGTTGCTCTGTTGCAACCAGAGCCATTCTAGCACCTGAGGCAGAGGCCACAGAGCCATCCCCAGCGCCCGGGCCAACTTTGCTCCAATGGAGCCTTGGCTGCGGGAGGGGAAGAGAGAGACAGAGAGGAAGGAGAGGGGCAGGGGTGGAGAAGCAGATGGCGCTTCTCCTGTGTGCCCTGGCCGGGAATCAAACCCTGGACTCCTGCACGCCAGGCCGACACTCTACCTCTACCACTGAGCCAAACGGCCAGGGCTGGAAAGTAGAATTCTTGCTTCTTGACCCACAGATGCAACCACTATATAGATGCCCCCGTAGCAGAATCTAGTCCAAAGAGAAAGGGCCAAACGGTAAATAAGAAATGAAGATAGAATGAAAGCGATTGTCCTCCCAGCTTTATAGGTGTTAATAATGTTCCTTATTGTGTATTATACAACGGAACGTTTTCCTGTAGTTTCCGGACACCTGTTAAGTTGCGGCCTCATTTTGAGACCAATCACTGAGAGTTTAAAGGGAATTACATAGTTTACGTGGAAACACGGTGAGCTCTTTAATTAAGGAGCTGAAAAGTGTTAGAGCTTTTCAAACTAGACATAAAAAGACCACTGCATTCTCTAGGTCTTGACTTCCAATAAGGTCAATGTTGGTGGCTAACACCCCGATGAACAAAGAGCTGTTGAGTTCCCCCACTGTGTTTTAAAAGGAGAGGGTTCTTGAGTCCTGTAAAGCCAGAAGCCAAGGCCAGGGCCACCATCAGAGCAGCCTCCCGGCCCATGCAGGTTCGCACTGGATTCGGACAGTCGGTAAAGAAACAATGGAGCCAAAAACTGGTGGGCCATTTTCTTTAATTCTAGCTTGCACCCGGCGGGCAAGTAAAAACACACACTGGGCTCCAAAACCCACTCACATTCAGTGCTCACAAAGCCACTGACTTATCCGAGTTTCCTAGAATCAAAGGTTTCTAGCTCACCAGCCTTATTCTCCTCAGTTCCCCATCTCCTTCCTTCTCCCAGATACAAACTCTGCACAAACTGGCATCTCACTCAGCACTCCACCATCTTGGCTGCTTCTCCTGGCCACATGGCCTCTTTCTGCTCTCTGCTCTGCTCCCTCTGCTCTCTCATGCTAATCATCCCAGGAACCAAGAGAGCAAACTCTCGTTCTGCCCCCATTTTATATTGTAGCTTCACAATCTCTAATCCAATATACAAAATAGGGAAGTCTCTAATACAAAGTCACTTCTCTGAGGCATGATTGGATTGTACCACCCCACATCAAAAAGGGTGGGAAAGGCTTAATCCCAAAACCAAGCCCCAGGCTACAAGGATTCTCAACACACATTAATATCACCTGGGCAACGGCCTCACGTGGGCAGTACCATCTTTAACAAAGTGAGCATAATACATTTTATCTGCCCAACAAGTCCAAAAAGGGAGAAAATCACGGTGGATTATGGTTAACCGCAATAGGTCCATTTCTGGCTCTGACCTAATCAGAAGCCATTGTTAGGGAAGTCCAGCCCCAAAAGTCCCTGGCTGGGCCTACATTTGTGGGCCTTTTAGGTCAGGAAGCTGGCTTCCCGTCCTCCGAAATGACTTTCACCAATGTTAGCTTTTTATCCTTCTTGAATTTTTGAACGTGAAAGAAACTGTTTCTGTACACACGATATTGCTGACACCTGATGTGTGAGTTTTCCACACCAAGCAATTCTCCAACTTTCTGTGGACACCCACGGGATGTTCTGTCATTTGATCCATACCTGACATTAACTCCAGGAATTAGCATCGGCCCTAGAGCGGAAGGGTGCAGTCCCACAAGACTGCTCCCACTTCAGATGCTGAGGGCCAGTCGTGAGTCTCAGGCGACCCCCATTTCTGACTTGGTTACCAACTGGGATCTTTAGGACTCCTCCTCGGGGTCAATGCATTGCTATAATTTCTCACAGGACACAGGGAACCCCTTTACTTAGGAGGACCAGTCTACAAAGGATATCATAAAGGGTACAGCTTGACAGCCAGCCAGATGAAGAATTGCGTGCGGCCACCTGGAAGGGTCCCAAATTCCGAAGCTTCTGTCCCCTGGAGTTCTGGGGTGTGTCACCCTCTTTGGTTTATGGAAGTTCCACTGTATAGGTACGATTGATTAAATCATTGGCCATGGGTGCTCAGTTTAATCCCAGTCTCTTTTCCCTCTCTGGAAGTGGGGAGGTGAAGTCTGATGGAGCAGTCCAACCTTCTGGTCACGTGGTGGGTTCCCCTGGCAACCGCCCCGCATCCTGAAGCTACCCAGGGCTCCCAGCCATCAGTCATCTAATTAACATAAACTCTGCTTTGGTTGAAAGGGGCTTATTACGAATAACAAAAGATGCTCCTTCCACTCCCAGGACTTAGAAAACTAGTAGGATTTTAGAAACTGTGTGTACGCCTCCTCAGGGACCAGGGGGATGAGGACCAAATCCCTATTTCTTCTCGTATCACGACATCACAGTCTGTTTTTGGTTGTTATTTTTTCTTCTTCTTCCTCTGTTCATATTTTTCCCCTTTTGTCACTTTTATTATCTTTATTTCCTCGTTCTTTTTCTTTTATTTTTCTCATGTTTAAGTTTTTCTCTTCTTACTTTTCTCTTTAAATTTTTTTCTTTCCTTACTCTTTTAGTCTTTTCCCAATGTTCTTTCTGCTTGTTCTTTTTTAATTTTTAAGCACCTTTTGCTTTTTCTCATTTTTTAATTTTTTTTCTGTTTTTCTCATTTTTATAACATTTATTCTCTCTCTCTCTCTCCCTCTCTCTCTCTTTGAGTAACCCAGTACTGTGAGCAGCAAGACGGGGCCTGTCTGCAGAGATGGAAGAGGCCCATAACAAGAAACACTAGCACCTCAAGGCCATGGGCAAGGACGTGGACGGTCGCCACCCTCCCGCCAGGGACGGGATATTGCCCCGGCCTCTGGTGACCGCAGCTCCTCTGGTTAGGAAGCTCTAGACAGCTTTAGGCACCTTCCAGGCTGCCATCGGGAGAGCGGAAACTGAAACAGCCAGGGGCGTCCCCCGCACCCCCTGGCCCTCAGGAGTCCCTTTTCAGACCAGGAAGCCCGGTTCCGAGCGGCGCTCAGCGTCCGTGCCTGCTGAGCACGACCAGCTTCCAGGCTGCCTGTGAGCCGGGGCCCGGCGGCCCGAGAGCGGGGGAAATGGCACACCCACGTCTGGTCTGGAGGTCCTTCAAATTCTGATCCCCAAGCCCCGCCCACCCGGTCCTGTGTCCTTTCCTGGTCCTCAGACCGATGCCCGTGCCTTGGGCCTGACCTCGCTGTGGATGGGAGAGGCACGTCGGGGTGCGCTCACCTCACCTTGCCCAGGACGAGAACCCCAACTTATATACAGGGTGGGCAGAAGGAGGGTTACTGTGGCAACACAAATAAATAACACACTCATTATTAAAGAAAAGAAGAACGAACTGTGTTTCGCATACTCACGGCGGCGAGCCTGGCTTTGCCCACCCTGCACTTTAATCCAGTGCCATGAACAGTAAAGAAACCTTGCTTTCCACAACAGGCCTGACATAAGGCCCCGCCCTAGTGCCCAGGGTGGCCTTCAGGCCCCCGCCCGCAGTTGTGTTCCGCCTGAGGGGCTGGGCCTCCAGGCCACCGTGGGGTTGGCTAAGGCAGGTGCCCTCCCACAGTGACAGGGACAGCGCACTCCGGAGGCGGGGTCTCCTCAGGGCCCCGCTGCTGTCCCACCTCCCCGACGCCCTTCGCGCAGCCCGGTGCTAAGTAAGGGGGTCTGCCTTCCGAGCTCCCGGCACCACGACAAGCATCAGGGAGGGGGGGTGTCTGGTATGCCTGCCCGAGACGTTCCGCGGTGACAATGGCCCTGACCTCATGGGCGTGACAGGAAGCTGCTGAAGATTCCCGAGAAGCAACATCGCGTCACCCTCAGCGTCGTGAGGATGACCACAGCCGACCTCGGTGAAGCACGCAGCATGGGCTGTGCGCTCCGCTGAATGTTCTTACGCCCACGATCGCGTGCCCACGGCCCCATGTCCTTCTCCCAGCAGGTCCCAGGAGGGCCTCCATTCCTCCTCATTGGCAGATGAGGAGCCACTTAGACCCGGAAGGGACACACGTTACCAACATCGAGGGCAGAGAGGTGCAATTCTCTTCTTCTATTTGGGGAATAAGAACTGGTTTGGGATTGCTTGTGCACGGCCCTGAAGATAACCCCAGCCACCTATACGCTGCTGGCCGTGAGCATCAATTCTGTCTTCTGTATGATGGTGGGACTGACCATGGTGGCCGCTTTGTCTCGCAGCCAGGACCAGAGCCTGGGTGCAGCCTGCTTCGCCTGGTGGCTGGCACACAGAAGGCACCCAGGAAATAACCGTTTTTATCTGCTCCTCCTGGAGGCCTGGCCCCGCCGTACCAGCACGGAGCGTTCTCCCTGAATCTCCGAGGACTGGCAGGTGTTGGGACCAGACTCCCGTTTGCTGTCGCGCTAATTGGATGCCTGTTATCACCCAAGATCAGACTTGACAGCATCTAACACTTCACCATGAGAAAGTAAGCAGCTGTATCGTGGTGGCAGTCAGCTGACCAACACATTAAAATTAGCTGGCACGGCTCAGTACTTTACCGACAGTCAAGTTTTTAAAAGACCTCTTCTATTTAAACAGTTGCATGACGTGTTTTTCTCTCAATTTCTGAGACGAGGCAAAAAAAAAAAAAAAAAAGAGAAAGCAATCTGTATCTGCTTCTAGCATCCTCAATGTACGAGGTTGCACTTAAAAGCAGCTTCCACACATGTGGTCAACAGTTCGGGGACAATCCGGGCAGCAGGAGGAGTGACGTCGCCCTGAAGAGGTAGGAACCAGTGACGAGGTCAGCACTAGCCCACCGGCTTCCGTGAGAAACCTGACGTGGAAAGGGGGCGGGACGGGAGGGAGAGGAAAGCATGGGAGGGGACAGAGCGGATCTGGGGACGGCCAGGCGGTGGCCTTGGACGTGTCCGAGGGTCTGTTAGTCCTCACAGCGAAACCTGGGGTGGGCGGGTCCAGACAACGTGGGAGGGAGGACTCTCACCGCCAGGCTGAGGGAGCCAGGCCATCAGCAAGGGCTGTGACATCAACTAGACCACCTGTTCTTCAGGCACGGCTCACGGCAAATCGCTCAACCTGCGTGGGCCTTGAGGTCTTGACCCGCAAAGTGGGGGTTAAAATACCCACCTCTTCCGATTGGGGGAAGACGAGATGAGACACTGTGTGTGGCACAGCTGTGGGGACTTCGCACCCAGGGGGCCTCGATGGAGCCACTTTCCTTTTACAACACAGAGAGGTCAGAGGGGACCCACCTGCCCTCTGCGACCTGGTGGAGATGGTCTCGAATCCCCGCCCGCCCAGTGCCCAGGTCGGGTTTAGGGAAGCCCCAGACGGCCAGCGTTTCGCTTCTATCCCAGCATCCCTTCCTCCAGTGGGTCTTTATCTAATCAGGACGTGGAACTCAGCTTCAGACACACACACATACTCACACACTCTCCCACGCCCACTCACACTCATCGTCCATTCCAGGCCACGTGTGCTGTCCGGCTTACCGAAACCTTGTGGAGGTGGAAGTCCACATTGTAAAGACACAGTGAGTGCAAAGCCCAGTGTGGACTGACGTCGGCCTGGCGAACACGTCTGCGCCGTCCGGCTCCGCCTCCCGCCCTGCTCGCTGGTCTCCTCTCCGCTCTCCTGCCGCCCTCTTCCCCTCCAGCCCCTCCTTTCCCGGCCCCCCAGGAGGCGGACTCGTTCCCGCAGTGCTCTGAACTCCTCCCGGTAGTCATCTTCCATCTCACCCACTTCCAAAGGCTGACTGGGTTATTTTTCTAAACACGCGCGGTCCCTTCTCCGAGGCCTGTGGACACAGTCTATCTCTTCTGCTCTAGGACCTTCTCTCGCGGTCCGCGGCCAGAGGGGGTGGGAGGTAGTGGTGCTAATTCTGGACTGGCCTCCTAGACCGGGCCGTGGCCTGTGTTGTCTCCATCACTGTCCTCTTCCCGGGACCCTGCACCACCCTGACACGCTATCAGCCCTGGATACACACGACCCGATTGGCTCAGGGTATATATACATCATTTTACGATGCAGATTAGGACACGCTGTCTTTCTAGACCAGTGGTACTCCCATCACCCCCCTCCCCGCCCCCCAGGGTTCTCGGCTGACACCCCCAGTCTGGGTGGCTCTCCCGGTAAACTCATTGCCCCTCCGTTTGATCTCGGGCAGGTCACTCAACCACCCGAACCTCGGTTTCAGAACCTTCCAAAAGGGAGTGATGATACCTGTACCCCCAGAGCCGAATTCACGGAGAAACCGGTGAAGTTCAGTAGCTGGGTAGCCCCCACTTCTACGTAAATATCTGCTTTTGTACTTACTTAATCGTCAGGTTGGTAAATTTGTAATCATTTTTCTTAAAAAAAAAAAAAAAAAAAAAAAAAAGGATCCCCAACCATACATTTCACAGTGTTCCCTCACTAAAAAAAATTTTTTTAATAAAATAAATAAGCACAATAAAAAAATAAAAAGGATCCCCAAATTGTATATGATTCAGGCCCCACAAAACCTGGTCCCCGGCCAAGGTGGTGAGGAGCACAGTGGAAGTCTATGGATGCCAGCTGCGAGCGCCCCAGGAGTGGAGGCCATTGGGACAAGGGACTTGAAATGTGTCTTGTTGATACCCCCCCCCCCCCCCCCCCCGCCGCCCACTCGCTGGCCCTGCAAACTTGGGAAAACTTCCAAAGGGCCCGTCACTCAGGCCTTCAGGCCCGTGCCCGGCAGAGGCTGACCCACGCTTCCTGCGGGGTGATTGGCCCAGAAATGTCCTGGTTTGTACGAGACTCGGTTCCCCTGGACTCAGACCCCCTGCCGGGTCCCCTCTGGGGGCCATGGAGTGTTCCTGCCCCTGGCTTCCCCTAAGAAGGGCCTGTGGCAGCCACTGGGGACACTGCCCTCCTGTGATTCATTCCTCCAGTCTATTTTCTGGGCCCGAGGTCCGCAGAATTGGATTACGGATTAATTACCATCTGTTGTTCATGACTCGCTGTTGTCGCTGGTCCTCGTCTGGCCTCCCGTTAACTTCCTTGGGCTTTTTATTTCACTCTTTAATGGAATCAGGACTGAAAACCGACTGTGATGGAAACCTCCAGCTAACTCCACGGTCCTCTCTAACCTGTGCTTTCAAACTGTTGGCTTTTACCGCAGAACGATTGCCCCTCTGGACCCAGGGCTGTCCCGGGAGTGGGGAGAGGATAGGCTTGGGGCCCCGCCTGGAATACACAATGGCCGCTCCCTGGGCTTCCCGTTCCTCCTGGGCCGTCCTGCCACGGTGACTAGGAGTGCACGTTGTCCCCAGGCCGGCCCACCGCTGGGGTCAGGGGACAACAGCAGAGCTCTGCCTGGGGGCTTTCCTCTCCCAGTGCTTTGATTGACCAGGATAGGTTTGGGGAGATGATCTCATTAGAGCCCGCAGAGCGTGCCTCCTCTGGTGAGTGGGTGCTCAGCCTCCAGTCGGACAGGGGGCCTGGGGTCGCCATGATGGGCTGCTGACTGTGAGCGCACTCAGAGCAAGCTCACAGGGGGGCCACTCGTGTCCTCCCTTAAATGGAAGGCCAATCTCTGTGTCTGATTTTCCAGGGGGCACAGAAGACCTGGGCCTGCTCCTTCCAGTGAGGCCCCCCACCCCCGGATGTGGGACACAGCTCACAGTGCTGAGGAGGGGGTTCCTGGGTCCATCGAAGGCAGACAGAAATTTCTGGATGCACCGGATATTACCAACAACTCCAGCTACCTGCAGCCTCCTGACAACACCCAGATTCCTGCAAGGAAGGGAGCCCTGTCTGATCGGGCTGGGGGCACCCCGCCCAGCTCCCCGGGCCAGCTCCAGGGTGGTGGGTAGAGATGGCGGAGACCCTAAACCAGGCGTGCTGTGGGTTAGACTTCAGTGGGTGAATGTTCCCAAACCTTCCCCCTCCCCCTCCACTCCAAGAAGTACTAATTCCTCTAGAATAAACTAAAATGGGAAAAAGTCTTCCCCAAGTAGATCTCACCTGCTGGAAAACCCCTGGGACCTCTTCTGTTTGGGGAAAACCCACACTCTCCTCCTCCGCCCGTAGGAAGAACCCTGTCCTGATAACAAAGGACTCTCAGGTGAATCCACGCCCTACAGCAGATTTCCTACCCAAGGGTCAAGAGAAGCAGATCCGAACGGTTCCCTGAACTGAAACTTCATCAAGTCTCTTGAGTGGTCCACTCCGGTCTAGGCGTGGACCAGTTAAACAGTGACATCACACAGGGCAGGCCAGTTGCCAATATATAAAAGGCAGCACAAAATCAATTTCTTCTCCAAAGGGCCTTTTTCCAGGTTGTACTCAGCCTGGTAGGTTTTAGCCGACACAAATCTAAAGACAAGAAAATCTCTCCCAGAGGCACAGCACAACTCAGACAGATGGGGGGGGGGGGCGATCAGGGTCGGTGAGGGTCACAGAGCAAGGCGCTCTCTCAGGGCTCTGGGCAGCTGGCCTCAGAACCCACATCTCAGCATCTGCCTCTGCACGGACCTGTGCAGTAGCATATAGCAGCTGGGAGAGCCAGGGCTCCCCGACCCGGGACTGGGACAGCCTGAGAAGAAGGGCCTCTCTGATTAGATTGGAAGCCCTGGCGGAAGGGTCGAGCCACGCAGGGCAGACCGATGGGCGACGAGGCAGTGTGTGGGCACAGAGGATCAATGAGAATGAAAGAAGACGCTGTCAACACGAGGGGACTGTAGCCTTTCCCACAGTCCCTTCTGGCTAAGATTTCACCAGCCATTAGCGTAATGGGCTTGGAAGCAGTCACTGCAGGAGGCGCCCTCCATTAGTCCTTGCTGCGCGGACGCTGACGTGAACGATTGGGCCCTTTATTCTGTAGCATGGGATTAGCCACAAGGATGCAATCTGATCAGGATGATTTTGCCTCATTTGAAAATCCATTCCTCCTCCTGCATCCCAGACCCTACCGGGTGTTTGTTATGCAAGATGTGACACACGCATTAGAATTCCTTTCTGAAATCTGAAATTTTCTGAATTTTAATTTCTGATTTAACAATACGTCTTGTTCAAGAATCTCGGGTTAGAAATTGTGATCCTCCTCTCACTCCAGGCCTGAGCTCCACCTGGGGAAGGATTAGACGTGCAGCAGACAGGGCAACCCAGCCTCTCACGCCTGGGGCCAGGGGGTATGTGTGAAGGTGTTTAATTCTTAGGATAAGGTTTAATTTGAATGTAAGGGAACACTGAGGCAGAAAAGTGAACTTTTCCAAGTCAGAGAGACCTGGGTGCAAGTCCGAGTGGGAAAAGTTGGTGCCACCGATGCCCCTAAACACTAACAGCCGGAAAACACCTGTGAGATGGGCCCAGCCCCGCCCATTGCACGGGACCACGCAGACGTGAGTGTTACATGCACATGGACACGGACCAATGGGGTGGGGGGGGGCGCAGCAACTTCCTAAACAGAGTCCCGCCCCTCCTCCACACACCCCTTCCCCAAAGCTGGCCAGACTGCAACTTCTCAGAAAGAGAGGAAACCCCTCCCAGTTCTAAGCAACAGATAGCTGGTACTTGGAACCGAGAGAACATTCTGACAGTGTCACAATCGTGCGCTGCATCTGCCAAGCGCCTCCCAGTGAACCGGGCTTGAATTCTCAAGGCCCTGCCAGGCTGGGCGGGCACCACGGCTGGGTGCCCACCCCGCACGTCCTCGGACAGAGACCAAGGGCAGCAGCACCCCGCCCCCAGCCTTGCACCTGACTGCTCTCCTTAGCTATGAAAGCAAGTGTTCTTTCTTAAGTGTCCTATCTCCACGTGCACATCCCTGGGGACCCTGCAGGACCCCGTTTCTGTAGGGCATGTGAAATGCCAAGGCCTAGGGATGTGGGGGGGCGGGGTCACAGGAGCCACACCCCTGACCCAGAGACAGGGCCGAGGCCGACGCGGGAGGAAGCGGAGTGATCTAGAGTGCCTGTTGCTTTTTATTCAGCCGGTTTCCCCTTCTGTTATTTGAAAATGTAGGGTCTCTTCCTTGATTCCTATTACTGTCAGTAAACCCATGCATGGCCTTTTCTAGCTTGTCAATGCAAAGCACTTGGCGTCTTTAATTGTGCAAGGGCTGGCAGGAGGCGTGGGTGACTAGAGCCCCTCACACCCCAGGCTCCTGATGACCCGCCGTGCCCCCCCCCCCACCCCGTCCCCGGCCTTGATACTTCCTATGGGATTTGTGAGCCTGATCTCTGATCTTCCGGGAAAGGGGAGATGGTGTTTATATTTCATCCTGAAGAGACCAGCTGCCTACAAGTCTCAAGGGAATTTTAGGACCAAGACAAACTATCCTTCGGTCTCCTCACCAATGGGATTTGAGGGGGAAGTGATGAGCGCAGCTTGCAGGTAACGTCTGTTAAAGGTGAGGGCCTGCCCTACTCCCACTGGCTGGAATGTGGCTGTGACGACAGGAACGGTGCAGCCACCCTTGACAATGAGGGAGAAAATGCACTTTGAGCAAAGGGGCCTGGGGCTTGGCCACTGCTGACCCGTCTACCGGCCTGAGACCTCTTACCCAGACAGTTACAGAAGAGAGAAACTCCGAACTCATTTAAGACAACGTGTTGGGTTGGGGATCCCTTTATAACTGCAGCCAAACCTGGATCTTAACTTCCGCCGTCTCCAAGCGGCATGAACAGGAGAGCTCTGAAACGTCTCCCGAGACGGACAGCTCCAGCACCCACACGATGAGAAGAAGCCTGCATAGGGTGTTAGCTTCCTTTTCCCGCCCTCCACATTCTCTCTTTCTGCATGAAAGCGGGATCAAACCAGACAGGTGTATCACAGGAGAGGAAGCTCAGAAATGACAACGCTGGAGAGAAGGTGACTTCATCACTCTGCGGAAATAAGCTGGGAGTGGGCAGGGATGAGTGGACCCGATCGAAACTGTTCACAGGTCCTAATTTTAGCGCGCCCCTCCACTGCCCTTTCGCTCACTTCCCAAGCAGAGGAACAGGAGCGGAATGAAGCTGTCATACTCCTCCCACGGTGTCTGTCTCTGAAGCAAGAGCAATTGGAGACGCTGCCGCCGATGCTGCAACACTTGGTAATTTTGGACAAAAGTCATGCGCCCAGGGCTGCAGCTTTTTGCAAAGGAGGAGGTTGACGCCTAGAGATGAGTTTATTCAAGTACAGAATTGACACAATTGCATGGGGTTTGCTGGGTCACTGCTACCGCCCAAGGACAAGTTACTGTCCTTGGTGTGAGACCCAGAATATGGACACTCCTTATTTATTAAGGGCCTGTGGTGAAAGCAAGAAGGCATGAAGAAAAGATGGCTTTTCTGGCCTGGTCCCATCCTCCAGGGCCTAGTTTCTCAACCTTGGCACTGCTGATATTTCGGTCTTGATAATTCTTGGTTGGGAAGGGGGTCGGGGGAGGGCTGTCCTGTGCATTGAAGGGTGTTCAGCCCCGTCCCCGGCTAGTACTAAGTATTGTAGCACTGCCATGTATCCACCCAGCCATGGCAACCGAAAATGCCTCCTCCAGACATTTCCCAATGTCCACCGGGGGGGGGGGGGGTGTGTGTGTGCGCACAGTCGCTCCTTGTTAAGAACTCCAGGGTCTGGCTCTGGGGACAGAGGCGGGAAGCAGTACCTGCAGTTGTTTTTTTTTGTTCTTCAGTTTTTTTCCTTAAAACTATCAGCCAACAGTAGCTGCAGGGAACCCACAATCCGGTTTGGGCCCACCTGACAGTAGAAAACAGGCTTCGCTTTTTTTTTTTTTTTTTTTTTTTTTTTTGTATTTTTCTGAAGCTGGAAACGGGGAGAGACAGTCAGACGGACTCCCGCATGCGCCGGACCGGGATCCACCCGGCACGCCCACCAGGGGCGACACTCTGCCCACCAGGGGGCGATGCTCTGCCCTTCCGGGGCGTCGCTCTGCCGCGACCAGAGCCACTCTAGCGCCTGGGGCAGAGGCCAAGGAGCCATCCCCAGCGCCCGGGCCATCTTTGCTCCAATGGAGCCTTGGCTGCGGGAGGGGAAGAGAGAGACAGAGAGGAAAGCGCGGTGGAGGGGTGGAGAAGTAGATGGGCGCTTCTCCTGTGTGCCTTGGCCAGGAATCGAACCCGGGACCTCTGCACGCCAGGCCGACGCTCTACCACTGAGCCAGCCAGCCAGGGCCAAACAGGCTCCACTTTTTAACAAAACCCCAAAGAATATAGCATGGCCAAGGCACCACTGGGAGGGCACAAGCCAGGGGGGTGGGCATGCTGAGCACAGAAGAGGAGGAGGAAAGGAGCGGATGCCCCCTGGGACCTGATTTAAGTCAGGACTGGAGGTCTCGTTCCTTCCTGCCAGTGATTGCTCTGTTCATGGCACGGGATCCTGGGGAAGATGTTCTCCCCTGAAAATAAGAAGGTAGCCGGGGAGAAGGATCCCTTTCTGCTCCCCTCTTCCTTTCCCATCTTCCATCAGCATTAAATGTTGGGAGCGTCAGCAGCCTTTATGTCACAATGAGGCCACCACCAGAAGTCAACTTCTGTTGAAACCACTGGAAAGAATCTGCATTCTTGATGGGGTGGCTGAGCCAGTGAGCCAATGTGAGGACCAGGTACCTTTAGACCCCTTGTTAAGTAAGTAGCACATTTCCCTATGATTTAGGCTGCAATGAGCTGGGTTTCCTCTCATTTACAACCAAAGACATTACTAATCAATGGAAACATTTTCCATGAAAACTAATAAAATATGCAACTAAAAAAAAACAAAAAAACAAAACCAACCAACCAACAAACAAAAAAAGCCTAGAAAAGAAGGGAGTGTTTTCTCACCTAACAGGGCGCCCTGAAGGAGGTGGTCAGTCCCCAGGTGGGCTTGGTGGCTGTGCAGGGTCGGAGCTCTGGGTTGACGTAATGTGATTCTCCTGGCCTTTCCCTCACGGTCACAGTGTTGTCATCAGAGCTCCAAATGTCATATCCACACTGGAACTGGGGTTAAGACGAGAAAGAGGCAGGTTTCCCTTGCCTGTCCCTTTCCTTTTATCAGGAACGAAACAATCCCCCCCGGGCTCCTAGTGAACTATCTCACAGTCTCATCTGACAAAACCGGGCCACAGACCAAGACCATCTGGAAGATTGAGGACTTGGCATCTCACGTCTCTGTCATGGAGGTGGGTTCTTCCAGAGAAAGACTGTTGGGTCAGCAGACAACCGTGTCTGCCACACACAAAAAAATTGTTCATCCCGTATACCCTATTATCAGAAAAGCGGCGTTTCCCCCTTGAGGCCTCTCCTCCCACTCCATCCCTGATCGTCCCGTCTCACTGGAAGAGGGCTGGCCCGGCTTCCACACACCAGCGGGAGTGAGGGCTAGAGCCGGTCGGCCAGCTCTGCTGCTGCTTCTCCCCAGCGCAGGCGTGGTGCCGAAGAGTCGTGCCCTGACCGCAGCCTGTCCGCCCGGGCTGAGTAGCCCCTTTGGGGAGCCGGTCCAGGACGAAGGTTCTTGGAGGGAAGACAGTCACGCGTCCCGAGCACTGAGCCAAGCAAGGCTGCTCCAGTCTCTGCTCCCAACACGTCAGCTCCGAGGGCTTGACCTCTTCCCAGGGGGGGCTCCAGCGGGCCCCAAGTGGTGGGGAGCCAGGGCCACCGGTCCCCTCTCTGTAGGTGAGCTCGCCTTCCTCCCAGGAGTCTGACTGCTGTAGGAAGCTGTGTGACTTCCAGAGCCTCCCAGACTCCCTTTCCAGAGGCCACTCTGACACCCCCAGGACTACCCACAGCCTTCGCTACATTGTGACACAACCCATTTCCTGTTTCCCTGAAGAGAAATAAATAAGCAAAACAGGTGTGCTCTCCAGCAGGGCCTCCGCTCTGACACAGGAATGCACACGGGCACCAGAAGGGAATCGTGCTGAGAGGTGCCCAGCCTGCCAAGGCCCAGGCTGCAGCAGACCACCACCTCGGGTTGGCTTCCTGGAGCGCCGCCTGGCACCCTTCTGGGTGCTTCTCTTCTCTGCCTGGCCCTGGAAGCCCGCAGAGCCTTCCAGACTGCGCAAAGTTGGCCCTGATGAAAAATGAGCCCTCGCTCCCCTGCTGGGACGTTTGGAAGCTGATGTTTGTTTTCAGAAACGGTTGCCTGATAGCTTTTTCATTGACAGTGGGGAGCAATTTGGCGTCCTGCGTAATCCTGGATTACTGACGTGGTTAAAATTTCATGATGTCGATTAGTCATTTGCATTTATAGAAACATGGGTCATGAAAAATTAAAGCTTTAATTGCTTTAGGTTTCTTTTTTTTTATTTTCATTTTTTATGGCCGGGGCTTTCTCTCTTAGCTGAGCTGTTTTCCAAATCTTGGGATTAGAGTTACTCAAAAGAATCAAAATTTGGAGATAGAATTTGAGGACAGATTTGTGGACGGCAAGACGAGGAGGTGGGGCTCCGGTTAAAAGGAATGATCCCACGCACGGCTCTTTCCTCTCAGCAACAACACCCTTCCACGGGGGAACAAAGGTTGAATCTACCATTGCAGAGAACTTCAGGCACAAGGACAGCCCAACACGAGAGATCATGACAATGACGCTCTGGCAGGCTGGCCCTGGGCACTGGTCTCTGTGGCCATGGCGACGCTTTGGGCATTAATTAGGCTTTTCTGCTGTGGTTAGGCCATGGGCATCAAACATACAGATGTGGAGCAACTGGGTAGCCGGCTGGTCCCTGAGAGTCACCTGGGGCGACCTGGGCTCCCAGATCCTGGGCTTGCTCAGCGCTGCTACTGTCCTGAGAAACAACATCTGGTTCTGTTCCTCCATCGTGTAACTCTTTCTTGTGCAGTGGAGGTAGGGGGGTGGCATGTATTTGTCTGGAAAATCTCGAACAAATGTATGATTTCAGTTCGTGGCTCCATCTCCCTCCGGTGAATTGTCACCTGAGACTGGAGATTGTGAAGAATTGTAAAATGAAGCCTTCAGGTCTGTTTTCTGAAGACAGGTGCTTGGGGAGTGGGGGCGGGAGGTGGGCTGCTGGTGTTCGGGGAAGAGGAGGTCCACTCTGCCCTGAGGGAAAGGCCTGGAGATCGGCCTCGAAGGGTCAGTGCCATAGGAAGCAACGGTGTGTGGGGCAGGAGCCACGTGTTCATGTCCCTAGAAGGCAGCGACCTTCTACTCCGAGTATTAGATCAACTTTCCCAGAGAAATCACAACACCTCTAAGCTCATCGCTCATTGGATAAAAGCGCAGCATTTTCTAAAGCCCACTGGCATTACAGCCATACAACACACTTTCAGATGAAAATAATTGTTTTATGTTGCCTTGATTTAAACCATGTCACCATGGGAATGACATAATTGAAAACTGAATGTGTCACCACCAAGTGACAAAGCTTTGTCAAACCCAATTGACAGCCATGTAACACTTTGTGTCATATAGAAGACTTGTCATGGGTTGTCACAGATTGATGACACCAGCCACCCCAGAGCTGCAGAAATTTCTGCGAGGATGGTACTGTCTATGTAGAGTAAGTGACCGAGGCCTTTTGTCTAGAGTATTGATTTCTTTATGGCCCCAGCACATTTGCATGAACGTGCTTCAACCGGTTTTTCTGTGATGCCGGTTGCCAATACACCACAAAACTCAAAGCCGTGGGCCACTCTTATGATGGGTGTCTGACTAGAGCATGTCAGCGTAAGAGATGCTATCCTTTCATTGAACGACTTCTTAAATATATTTTCATAATGTAGCACAGCCTGGAACCGAGAGGTGTAAGCACGCTGTCAGAACACGAGCATTGGAATCCTGGTCGGTTCAAACGATTTCGGCAGCTGTGCTCCGTGAGACAGTAAAGCAGGTTGCTCCTTTCAGTGGGCCGTGGGCAGGGATGGGCTGGAATCGTGGTGAGGCGACTATGGCAAAGCAATCATCATGAAAATGAAGAGAAAAAGTAAATAGAAAACACATGTAAATTTTTAAAGGGATGTATTTTGTTACTCTTATGCAGATGAGGCTCTGAAGCCGGTTTTTTTTAATTTTTTATTTTGTGGAACATGGCCAGAGCTGGTCTGTTTGCCACACAATGATAAGTTGCGGCCGCTAGCTGCTCTGTCCTCTCCTAAAAGGCCCCAGGTGGGTGAATGGCACATGCCTGTCATTCACTGCAACTCTGTGTTCTGCACATAAAGATAGAGTCAGCCTTACACAGCCCCGGAGGTCCGGCCATTAGGATGGCCCTGAAAAGTTACCATGAAAAATGAAGAAACGCAAAGGTAGCACTTGCCAAAAAGAACCAAGACAGCTTCCCCTGATGTGCAGTGGTGGGAGCCAGCCTCGGGTCACCACGTGGCCCTGCCATGCACCTCTGGACCCAGCTCAGGCAGCTACCTACCTTGGATTGCTTTGTGGCTCTTACCAGGTGGCCCCAGGCTGGACACAGACAGCAGGCAATCTCGGCCTACACTGGAGCCCTTCCTAAGAGGTCCCAGAATGAACACACCCAATGGCCATCTTCGAAACACAGCAGACCATCACCCGATTAGCTCCACAAATGTCACATCCAAAGGGCGGTTGGGAGCGAATCCTACTTTGTGGGGTCACCTCTCTGCAGAGCAGCTGGTCATGGCCAATCCTCCCAGCCAGTCAGCCCAGGGATCCACTCCATCCACGGACATGCCAGCAGCTACCAATGCTCAACTGCAACAGGAAGGCACACACAACCCACACGAGGGACGCTCCTAAGCCATCCAGCTCAAGTGACCAAAAAGACTATGCCACTGAGCCCACAGGACACTATGTAAGGCCACCCTGCCAAGCCTGGGAGACAGAGCAGCTCTACTTAATACATAGACACAAGACAGAGAGGCAGCCAAAGTGAGGAGACAAAGAAACATGACCCAAACTAAAGAACAGGAGAAAAATCCAGAAAAAAAAAACAACAACACCTAACTGGAATGCAGGCAGGCAATGTACCAGATATAGAGTTCAAGACAGTGATCACAGCCCTGGCCGGTTGGCTCAGCGGTAGAGCGTCGGCCTGGTGTGCGGGGGACCCGGGTTCGATTCCCGGCCAGGGCACATAGGAGAAGCGCCCATTTGCTTCTCCACCCCTCCCCCTTCCTCTCTGTCTCTCTCTTCCCCTCCCGCAGCCAAGGCTCCATTGGAGCAAAGATAGCCCGGGCATTGGGGATGGCTCCTTGGCCTCTGCCCCAGGCACTAGAGTGGCTCTGGTCGCAGCAGAGCGATGCCCCGGAGGGGCAGAGCATCGCCCCCTGGTGGGCAGAGCGTCGCCCCTGGTGGGCATGCCGGGTGGATCCCGGTCGGGCGCATGCGGGAGTCTATCTGACTGTCTCTCCCCGTTTCCAGCTTCAGAAAAATACAAAACAAAACAAAACAAAATAAAACAGTGGTCACAATGCTCAAGGAACCTAGGGGAAGCATAGATAACCCCAGTGAAAACTTCAACAGAGAGACGGGAAACATAAACACAGGATATTGAAACTATAAAAAAGAACCAGTCAGAAATAATGACTACGATGTCTGAAACGAAGACTCCACTAGAAGGAATCAGCGGCAGCCTGGATGAACAGAGGGTTGAACCAGCAATTTGAAAGACAAGGCAGGAGAAAACACCCAACTGAAACGGCAAAGAGAAAGAAGAATCCAAAACACAAAGTGAGGACAGGTGACGGGAACCTCGGGGACGACGTCGAGCGGACCAACACTTGCATCATGGGGTCCTCAGAGAATTAGACAGTAAGGAGTTGAAAACCTGCTTGAAGAGATAAGGATGGAAGACGTCCCTAAGCCAGTGAAGGAAATAAACATACGAGCCCAGGAGGCACAGAGAGTCCCAAACAAAGTGAGCCCACAGAGGGTGGCACCAAGACACATCACAACTGAAATGCCAGAGTGTGAAGACAAAGAGAGAACCTTCCAGAGCAGCGAGAGAAAAACAGCTCTCCACAGGAGAGCTCCTGTAAGACCGTCAGCTGATTTCTCAACAGAAACTCACAGGCCAGAGGGGATTAGCACGGAACTTTCAAAGTGATGAAAAACAAGGACCTACAACCAAGACTGCTCTACCCAGCAAAGCTATCATTTAGAATCAAAGGAGCAATAAAGAACTTCCTCGACCAAAAACAAACAAACAAAACGCGGAAGGAGTTCATCACCCCCAAACCAGTATTACAGGAAAAGCGCTGTGTGAGGACAGGAGTGAAGCCTTCATCTTGCCTTCCTGTGGGAAGGGGACCGGCCGGTCGCCGAATGATAAGTGAGGGGAGGCCTCTCTTCCTAAGCGTGTTTCCACGCCTACGTGAAAGAGAAATGACAGCATTACACTTCCACCAATTTTCAGCTCCCAGTGAGCGAATAGATCCAAGCCCTGATCACCCATGTCAATAGTGGGGCAGCAGCACGAAAGAGAAGGGAGAGATAGAGAGAGGGAAAGAGAGAGGAAGAGAAGGAGGAGGAGGAGCAGGAAGAAGAGGAGGAGCAGGAGGAGGAGGAGGAACAGGAGAAAGAGGAGGAGGAGGAGGAGGAAGAGGAGAAAGAGGAGGAGGGGGAAAGGAGAAAGAGGAGGAGGAGGAGGAGGAGAAGGAGGAGGAAGAGGAAGAGGAGGAGGAGGAAGAGGAGGAGGAGAAGGAAGAGGAGGAAGAGGAGGAGGAGGAGGAAGAGGGAGAGAAGAAGGAAGAGAAGAAGGAAGAGAAGGACGAGGAAGAAGAGGAGGAGGAGGAAGAGGAAGAGAAGGAGGAAGAGGAGGAGGAGGAAGAGGAGGAGAAGGAGGAGGAGGAAGAGGACGAGGAGGAGGAGGAAGAGGAGGAAGAGGAGGAGGAAGAGGATGAGGAGGAGGAGGAGGAGGAGGAGGAAAAGGAGGAAGAGGAGGAGGAGGAAGAGAAGGAGGAGGAGGAAGAGAAGGAGGAGGAGGAAGAGGAGAAAGAGGAGGAGGGGGAAAGGAGAAAGAGGAGGAGGAGGAGGAGGAGAAGGAGGAGGAAGAGGAAGAGGAGGAGGAGGAAGAGGAGGAGGAGAAGGAAGAGGAGGAAGAGGAGGAGGAGGAGGAAGAGGGAGAGAAGAAGGAAGAGAAGAAGGAAGAGAAGGACGAGGAAGAAGAGGAGGAGGAGGAAGAGGAAGAGAAGGAGGAAGAGGAGGAGGAGGAAGAGAAGGAGGAGAAGGAGGAGGAGGAAGAGGACGAGGAGGAGGAGGAAGAGGAGGAAGAGGAGGAGGAAGAGGATGAGGAGGAGGAGGAGGAGGAGGAAAAGGAGGAAGAGGAGGAGGAGGAAGAGAAGGAGGAGGAGGAAGAGAAGGAGGAGGAGGAAGAGGAGAAAGAGGAGGAGGGGGAAAGGAGAAAGAGGAGGAGGAGGAGGAGGAGAAGGAGGAGGAAGAGGAAGAGGAGGAGGAGGAAGAGGAGGAGGAGAAGGAAGAGGAGGAAGAGGAGGAGGAGGAGGAAGAGGGAGAGAAGAAGGAAGAGAAGAAGGAAGAGAAGGACGAGGAAGAAGAGGAGGAGGAGGAAGAGGAAGAGAAGGAGAAGAGGAGGAGGAGGAAGAGAAGGAGGAGAAGGAGGAGGAGGAAGAGGACGAGGAGGAGGAGGAAGAGGAGGAAGAGGAGGAGGAAGAGGATGAGGAGGAGGAGGAGGAGGAGGAAAAGGAGGAAGAGGAGGAGGAGGAAGAGAAGGAGGAGGAGGAAGAGAAGGAGGAGGAGGAAGAGGAGAAAGAGGAGGAGGGGGAAAGGAGAAAGAGGAGGAGGAGGAGGAGGAGAAGGAGGAGGAAGAGGAAGAGGAGGAGGAGGAAGAGGAGGAGGAGAAGGAAGAGGAGGAAGAGGAGGAGGAGGAGGAAGAGGGAGAGAAGAAGGAAGAGAAGAAGGAAGAGAAGGACGAGGAAGAAGAGGAGGAGGAGGAAGAGGAAGAGAAGGAGGAAGAGGAGGAGGAGGAAGAGAAGGAGGAGAAGGAGGAGGAGGAAGAGGACGAGGAGGAGGAGGAAGAGGAGGAAGAGGAGGAGGAAGAGGATGAGGAGGAGGAGGAGGAGGAGGAAAAGGAGGAAGAGGAGGAGGAGGAAGAGAAGGAGGAGGAGGAAGAGAAGGAGGAGGAGGAAGAGGAGAAAGAGGAGGAAGAGGAGGAGGAGGAGGAAGAGGAAGAGAAGGAGGAGGAGGAAGAGGAAGAGAAGGAGAAGGAGGAGGAAGAAGAGGAGGAAGAGGAGGAGGAGGAAGAGGAGGAGGAGAAGAGGAAGAGAAGGAGGAGGAAGAGGAAGAGAAGGAAGAGGAGGAAGAGAAGGAAGAGGAGGAAGAGGAGGAGGAAGAGGAGGAAGAGAAGGAGGAGGAGGAAGAGGAAGAGAAGGAGGAAGAGGAAGAGAAGGAGGAGGAAGAGGAAGAGGAGGAGGAGGAAGAGAAGGAAGAGGAGGAAGAGGAGGAGGAGGAAGAGGAGGAAGAGGAGGAGGAGGAAGAGGAAGAGAAGGAGGAAGAGGAGGAGGAGGAAGAGAAGGAGGAAGAGGAGGAGGAGGAGGAGGAAGAGAAAAGCGGACAGGTGCCTCTGGAGGAAAGAACGCACCACCCCTCCAGTCTCACCAAAGGGACCAGGAGGGACACGGATGAGCCTCTGACTTCCGCCGCCAGCTCTCAGGTGCTAGGGAGCACGGAGGGACACGCTGACCGGGCCCTGGGGTGCAGTCAGCACACTCCAGACTGCGAGACCCTCCACAGGTTCACGGGGGAGGGGGGCCTGTAAATCTAATGAGACTTCAAAGGCATGACACCCGTTTTCAAAAGGCAGGACGTAACTATAGAGGCTAGGAATGTATGCCAGGTGATGGAACCAGAAAGAAACACCAGAAGTGATCGCCCGAAAAGTCAGGAGAGTGTTTACTTCTCAGGGAAAGAAGGGGTTGACAGGGTGTGGAGGGGACGCAAAACCGTTATACGATGCGGGCAGCGATTAAGGGATGCTTACTGTGTCACTCATGAAGCTATCCACTTATTCAATGTGGTTTTCCGTATGTCTTTTGTCTTACATTTTTTTAAAGGGGGGGGGGAGAGAATTATATAGCCTTCCACGCATTGCACTGGGGGGTCTTGAGCCGTATCTGGAATCTTCTAAGAACATTTTGATGTACCCAGGATACTTCTCGCACGGGAGGCATTGCATTGTGTTCCGGTGTTAAGGAGCGGTGATCCAGGCAGGGGGAGTTGCAGAGGAAGTGGCCGCCAAGGTGTCCACTCGGGTCCCCGGATGGCATTGCTGGGTAGCCATGGGAGGGGTGCGGGCTCTGAGAAGTCCTCCTCGCGCCCAGACCTCAGGAACCGCGGGCTGACTGAATAAACTACACGAAGTCATCGCTGGAGAGGACCGCGGCATTCACCCAGCCCGGCGACATCAGGATCTCGGGGGCTCCTGTAGAGCAGTGGTCCCCAACCTTTTTTGAGCCACGGACCAGTTTAATGTCAGAAAATAGTTTCACGGACTGGCCTTTAGGGTGGGTCAGATAAATGCACAAAATAAAATTATGCGATCGGTGTAAAAACTGTGGTATTTTTAAATATAATTGTCGAACTTGCGAGACAAGCGTCAAGAGTGAGTCTTAGACGGATGTAACAGAGGGAATCTTGTCATTTTTAAAAAAGAAAACATCGTTCAGACTTAAAATATAAATAAGACGGAAATAATGTAAGTTGTTTATTCTTTCTCTGCGGACTGGTACCAAATGGCCCACGGACGGTACCAGTCCGCAGCCGGGGGGTTGGGGACCACTACTTTTGAAGGCAGACTGCTGAAGTGAGGGCTGACCTGGACTTCCCACAAGCTCCCCAAAGCTACTCCGACGCCCTGGGTCGAATCCAGCCCTGTCCTTTATCAGGGGAGAAGGCAGCCCCTCGGGAGGGGTCACTCCACACACCGCTGTGCCCCAAATTGGCACACCATGGGGCCGGGACCCCATTCTCCTCCCTCGGCCCCTGCATCGCCCCAGCCTGGCCCTGTATGTATGTATGTATCAGGCATCCCCAAACTACGGCCCGCGGGCCGCATGTGGCCACCTGAAACCATTTATACAGCTCCCGCCGCACTTCCAGAAAGGGGCACCTCTTTCACTGGTGGTCAGTGAGAGGAGCACTGTATGTGGTGGCCCCCCAACGGTCTGAGGGACAGTGAACTGGCCCCCTGTGTAAAAAGTTTGGGGACCCCTGATATACATATATATGCTTCTCCGTTTATTCTGATGTGTAACACAGCTCGGGAGATTTGAGGAAGATGAAAACAGTCCAGACTGGAGGAGAAGCAAGCCCCGGATCCCTCCGCGCCCCTCAGTGTGCTCACTTCCTAGTGGGAGTGGAGATGTCCGCTTCGTGGGGCTGGATCAGGGAGCCGCCAGATAGTGTCTGTGAAGACCCAGCTCGGGCGCAGGACCTCTGTACATGCTCAGTAGTTAGTGACGGTCGTGAAACCCAAGCCTCTGGTTTCTAGCAGGGCTATTTTTAGAAGGAAGAATTGTTTTCATCACTCTGCGAAAACATTGGATGGTTCTGGGAGAGATTTGGCATCGCACCCCCCCCCCCCCCCGAACCCGGAACGACTCCTGTCCCTTCTACCCACCTCCCGCCCCCTCCCCACCCCCCCATTGAGAGCAGGGGATTCAGGGTCAAGGCCGGTTTAAATCTCTGCCCCACCCCCACCCCACCCCCAGCCTCGGGTCTATTCCCAGCCGGCCATGTGGGTGAATCATCTTTTCCCTAAAAATAGGTGGCGGGCACGGGCTCCTTCCAGATTGGGTTTCACCTCTTGTTTGTAAGGTTGTCAACCTGGCAACCGGCGCTGAGGCCGAACTATCTTGAGAATCTCAGAGGGTGAAAGGCAGGCCCGGGGCCATGGAATGCCTGGCGTCGGAGCGGTTGTGTGGCAAAATCTGCGGATCTGAAAAGTTGAGCAAGAGGTATATTTGCACCACAACCGTTCTTGCAAAATCAGCACAGGCTCTTGGACTGGTTCAGCGGGAAGGCAACCCCCAGACCACATTAGCACAATGAGCGAGCGGGTAATAACGTTAAAAATATAAAACATTCTCATGTATTACAGTCCATTCATTTCCTACTGCTCATGTTCATGGTTGCGGGTGGCTGGAGCCAATCACAGCTGTCCTCCGGGACAACACCAAATTTTTATTGGATAATACCTCACGTACACGGGTCGTTGTATGGCTCTCACGGAATTACATTTTAAAATATGTGGCGTTCATGGCTCTCTCAGCCAAAAAGGTTCCCGACCTCTGCTTTAGAGGAAGGCAATACAAATGCAGAACAGGAAAAGTGAATCTGAGTGTCAGGTTCCACCCAGGGTCCCTCCCATCAGCCTTGTCCAGCCACAAGGGGGCCCCCTACTGGCTGTCTCTCCTCTTGGCTCTACCCTGCCACCATATTGCATTCCCTCCATCCCAGGAGCATGAGACCCTCAAATGCTAGTTTCCCATGGCCAGCCTCAGGAAGAGGCTTCTGATATTTAAATAAGTGCAAGCTCGCCCATGCTTGCATGCCGGGGTAATACAAGACACGTAAGCACTTTCGCTTCTCCTTCTGCCCTTTGGAAATCATCCGTGGGTTTCCTTTCTTTCTGCGTCACACACAGAACTCAGGACAGTCACACCTGATCTGCAATGGCCTGAGCCTCCCCTCCCTCCCTAGCCACCTTCACCTCTGCCCCAGGCTCCGGGGCTCAAGCAGGTCTGACTTTCTCGGTAGGAAGATTGGCACTGACCTCTGCGGTACGATCGGAGGCTGGGTAGGAAGACTGTTGACCGCAGAACGGCTCACTCCAGGCACCGTTAGAAACTGGTGTTCAACTCGAGCCTCTCTTTTCAGCTGCCCCCACATCCTGTGGGCTGGAAGGGTTTGGGGCAAATGGGAACGGTCTGAAGAGGAGGGAACTTGTGCCCCTGGATTGGGACTTTTCCCTTAGTTGCCACTCGAGGACCATTCCTTACTTACTTGAATTGCAGTGCCAAGCCTCCCTTGAGGCGGTGAAACCAGCACAGAGATTTAAGCATGAGACACGGTGAGAAAAAAAGAAGTAAGCCATAAAAGAGATCATAAATATTTGTACTAAATAAATAATACCATATATATATGCTTATGCCAGGCTATACTGAGTAGAAAACAAAAAAATGGAAAACTGATAGGTACCGTTTGAACACCACAGTGACAACCATCTTTTCCCCATTTTATGAGAGCCTAATTTAAATTCTTTTACTAAATCCGTGGCCCTAATAGTTGTATATCCTGTTAACTCTAATAGAACAGTGCTCTATGGGTTATAAAGATACGTAGGATCCAGGGCTACCTCCACCAAAATTTTTTATTCTTGTAGCTGTGTTTCCTAGTTTTTGCATCCTTACCCTCATTATCAACCAATCACGTCTGGCTGTTCCTGTAGCAGGCGTCTGTCTACCCACCCTTCCAACCCCCATCAACCCAGGCTTCCCCCGTCTCACTGAGCCCACTCAGCCTCCTGCACCCCTCCTTCTGGCCGACTGGTTCCTTCCAAGCCCAGTAGCGTAAGAGACAGAGTCCCTTCCTCTTAGGGTTACAGAGGATGATTTCAAGACCAGTGAGGTGCCCTGGCCGGTTGGCTCAGTGGTAGAGCATCAGCCTGGCGTGCAGAGGTCCCGGGTTCGATTCCCCACCAGGGCACACAGGAGAAGCGCCCATCTGCTTCTCCACCCCTCCCCCTCTCCTTCCTCTCTGTCTCTCTCTTCCCCTCCCGCAGCGAGGCTCCATTGGAGCAAAGATGGCCCGGGCACTGGGGATGGCTCCTTGGCCTCTGCCCCAGGCGCTAGAGTGGCTCTGGTCCCTACAGAGCGACGCCCGGGAGGGGCAGAGCGTTGCCCCCTGGTGGGCGTGCCGGGTGGATCCCGGTCGGGCGCATGCGGGAGTCTATCTGACTGTCTCTCCCCGTTTCCAGCTTCAGAAAAATACAAAAAAAAAAAAAAAAAAAAAGACCAGTGAGGTGACAAATGTTCCCACAGTTGGGGTGTGATAAGCAGGGCTCCATAAAAGTGGGGTTGAACCTGCGGTGGACCCAGGACACCGGAACAAAGAGGTGGCCCCCGTGACTCCCAGCACAGAGCAGAACAGTGAAAACATCTGGGTACGAGAGAATAACGTGACATAAGCACCGTGTCAGGAAGAATCAAACTCAATTAGATGCCAACAATTTGGAAAGTTATAAAGAAGAATACTTTTGTGCAATATACACTCTTTCATTTAAGTAAATTTTTAAATAATGCGTAAATAAATCCATACGTAATCAATTGGTTTGTTTCATGAAGAGTAGGTTGATATCAGCTAACTTGATAATGTCACAAGTTGTTCGTGGTTTGGGATTCTGTCAACTTTTAAAAAAACTTATTCCTGAAGGACACTGAACATTTTCCCCACATTATCGTATTTAATTAATCACGGGGAGGTGGTAGTGGACAGTACCCTCATTTTCAGTTGAGAGAATTAATAGAGGCAGAAAGTGGTCAAGTAACTTGCCTAAGCCCAGGCAACCCAAAGTGGCCGCGCCAACATCCCGTACCGTCACTGACTGACATCAGTAACTGGGAGCAGGTGGCGGTCACCCGGAAATGCACTTGTGGGACGAGCCTCCAGTCGGTGCTGTGGGAAGGCATGGCCAGTGGAGGTTTAGTAGGGTCTTGGATGCCCTTAGGAGAAAGCTGGTATATCTACTCCCCTGAATTAAACACTCTGGGCCCTGGCCGGTTGGCTCAGTGGTAGAGCGTCAGCCTGGCGTGTAGAGGTCCCGGGTTCGATTCCCGGCCAGGGCACACAGGAGAGGCGCCCATCTGCCTCTCCACCCCTCCCCCTCTCCTTCCTCTCTGTCTCTCTCTTCCCTTCCTGCAGCCAAGGCTCCATTGGAGCAAAGATGGCCTGGGCGCTGGGGATGGCTCCTTGGCCTCAGCCCCAGACGCTAGAGTGGCTCTGGTCGCGGCAGAGCGACGCCGGGGAGGGGCAGAGCATCTCCCCCTGGTGGGCAGAGCGTCGCCCCCTGGTGGGCGTGCCGGGTGGATTCCAGTTGGGCGCATGCAGGAGTCTGTCTGACTGTCTCTCCCTGTTTCCAGCTTCAGAAAAATACAAAAAATAAAATAAAATAAAATAAAAACAATTAAACACTCTGGTCCTGGTGAAACCCAAACAGCATGTTCTGTGCAGCTCTGGGGTGAGCTGGAAACTTGCTTTAATTTCAGAAGAGGAGGCACTGACTCAGAGCAGACGGGGCTCTGATCAGCTCAGGGGCTGGGGAAGGTGCAATGTCCTGCTTGGTAACAACAGTGAGTGAGAGTCTAACGGGTCACCACAACTGTCTCCGGGTGGCTCAGCCAAGTCCCCTGCTGGGAGGCGGGGGACACTGGGAATCTCAGCACCGCCAGCCTGGCCCTGGCTGTTCAACACACACATCAGCCCGTCAAACCAGCCCCAGCACTCAGCGCCTGGTGATCCGTGGAGACCTGAGATGGGGGCTGGCCAAGACCCCGCCTTCTGGCCCCTGGTTTTCAGCATAAAGGAAGCTGTGCCTCCCTGTGGATCATCGAGGAACCGATAACAATCTGTTGCCAAGGTAGCTATTCTTCCAAGATGGTCAAACAGAGAAATGACTCAGATGGTCAACAGTGATGTAATTTTGAACCGAGAGGCTGTCTGGCACCAGTTCAAGGAGCGCAGCCAAAGCCCAGGCGCTTTTTTTTTTTGCTGCTTGCACTTTTCCTAACAGCCCAGGCCTGGGAAAGTGGCCGGCAGCCCCGGGCCCGGCAGCCAGAGGGAGCAGCGGCTCGTCTCATCTCCCTGGGAAAGAGAAGAGCCCTTTGTGGGGCCGCAGGAGGAGCTCAGGCCAAAGGCCGCCTCTTCCAGCTCCTGTCTGTGCTCCCGCCGACGGGAGCCCCGGAACAGCCTGGCAGCTCTTCGCAGGGCTCAGAAAGTCAGGCTTTCTGCCGCCTTGGCTGGGCTGAGGGACTCGGGTCGCTGGTCATTGGCCCAGGATGTACACGGGGAGGAGGGAGGAGGGACGCAGGATGGGAATGTCAGACCTCTCACTGATTGCAGCTCGGCTGGCTAGCGGGGCCTGGGGGCGGGGCCTGGGGGCGGGGCCTGGGGGCGGGGCCTGGGGGCGGGGCCTGGGGGCGGGGCCTGGGGGCGGGGCCTGGGGGCGGGGCCTGGGGCGGGGCCTGGGGGGAGCGGGGAGGGAACTTTCACAGCCGCTTCGCTCCCCGCGGTGATGAGAATCGCTGCCCTAGGAGGGTCACACAGCTTCGGGGCCCCAGGGTCCTGCCCGCCCAGAGCCAATGGGGCACCTCGCCTGGCCTGTCTGTTTGCTGGACGTCCCTGCGTCAGCCCCGCCTTTGGTACCTGGCTCCTCAGAGCACCACCGTGATGCTCCAGACGGTTGTCCCCCCAGTGAAAGATGCATTTCCAAAGAAGCGGATTCATTTCCAAGCTCCCCATCCACCTCCACGCAGCTGCCTGGGCAGTGGGCCCCCAACGCCACCGCCAGGCAGGCCCTTCTCGCTCTGGTTTCTGCAGGGACCCAGATTCCCAGAGAAGCAATTCCCAAGGCCTCAGGATAGTATCGAAACCCCGGACCGTGGGGAGCCAACAGCCAGACAACGGCTGGAAATCTCATCCTTCACACTGGTCACGTGACTTCAGGTTTTCTGAGCTTGAAGACCTCTGTAATATGGAAACAGTAATGTGTACAAAGGAAGGTTTTAAGAATTAAACGAGCCCTGGCCAGTTGGCTCAGTGGTAGAGTGTCAGCCCAGCGTGTGGAAGTCCTGGGTTCGATTCCCAGCCAGGGCACACAGGAGAAGGGACCATCTGCTTCTCCCCCTCTCCCCTCTCTTGTCTCTCTCTCTCTCTCTCTCCTCTCCTCCTACAGCCATAGCTTGGTTGAAGCAGGTTGGCCCTGGGTGCTGAGGATGTTCTCCATGGCCTCCATCTCCAGGTGCTAAAAAAATTAAAAAATGGCTCCAGTTGCAATGGAGCAACACCCCAGATGGGCAGAGCATCATCCCCTAGTGGGCATGCCAGGTGGATCCCGTTTGGGCGCATGCCGGAGTCTGTCACTGCCTCCTGTCCTCTTACTGAATACAATAAAGAAAGGAAGAAGGAATTAAATGAGTATTTGACATGAGAAGAGCACCGTGGGCTCTTCTGTCTCACCAGGCAGGCCCGTCTCTTGGTGGGTCCCCACTGTCTGGTTTTGTGGGTGATCCCGGCTGTACCTGCTGTCATTCCAACTAACTGCAATTCCTCAAATGTTCCCTGGGCCCCACTGTGTGCCGGCCTGGGTGGGCCGCTGGGGACGCAGAAACCACTCAGCTGCGTCCTGCCCCCTGGTGCTCACGGCCCAGGGAGAGACAGAGCAATACGCCAGCTCAGTTCAGTCTCCCCCACCCCCCCAAGTAGGACCCCTGTAAGTCACACAGAACAGCATCAGCTCGGACCTTCAGCACCGGCTGACTGTCCACTCTCCCAGGGCTGGGGGGCTCTTTAGAGGCAAGAACGGGCTCTTAGCCCCAGTATCAGCACATAGCTGAGGTAGTACCTAGAAATATTTTTTTTTTAAAATGAATGAATAAATAAGTGAATGCCTACCTCCTGCATAAATACTTTACTCCCCACCTCTGGCCAAAAGGATGGCAGTCCTCCAAACGCCGGCCAGACTGGTCTCCTCCAGGACAGGGTGCGTGGGAGTGACCCAGGGTTGCCCGTGGGCCCACCCTGAGGGTCGGGACCACATCTCCTCATTGCTCTGGTTGAGCTTAATCATCTTGGGGTTCTTCTAGCTCTCAGTGGTCTAGGCACATCATTTTAAAACCTCCCAGTATCCTAACCCAAGGATAGCAAGAAAGAGATATTTGTTTAATAAATGAGGCTGAGATGATTTATGAATTATTTGGAGGAAAAAGAACTGAACTTAGGTCAGTTTAAACACAACTTTATAATTTCCGTATGCTACAAACACTATAAACACAATTTAAAGGCAAACGTCAGATTGGGAGCATTTTACAACAAATACGACCCATGAGTGACGGTTTTGTCATGGGCTCTTACAAATCAGTGATGAGGATACCGTTAATATCTCCCGATGGACCAAAGACACATAGTACTGTAAAAAAAAAAAAAATAGTAACTATACATCGCCAATACACCTATCAAAGAAAGTGTGACCTCTGTAGGAACTGAGTATAAACAAAAACAACAAGAAGGTATTCACTGTCAGCTGAGGCACGAAAAGCATCCCAGCTGGGTCACCCCCCCCCCCGTGTCCTCTCATCAATGGCCAGGACGCAGGACAGGTCTTCCGGGCTCAGGTGCCCTGTTGCCAGTCACTGAAACAGAAACAGAAGAAATGGGGTGCGGCAGCCCTGTGTGACCAGGACAAATGCAAAGGTGAGTGGTGGGCGGGACAAGATGGCACTCTGCCTATTGGGGACGATGACATGCCAGGTCCCACAATATAGGGTGTACAGGGAGGCTTGTCTGCCCCCACACAGCGGTGGAAGGCTCAGTGGTGAGTTTAGAAGCAGCCATGAAGGGCAAGGTCAGCTGGCAAAGTACAGCTAGGTAATGTCTCTCTCTCTCTACCTTCCAGTGGCCCCGAGAAAGGGGTCCTATAGCCTTGATAAGGTCATCGGACCAAGGGAAAGCCTTTATACAACCAGGCAGTCGCCTGCATTTAATTAACCAGAGATTCTACCTCCTGGCAGTCACCCAGAGACTCACAGCAAGGGGCTTTGTCCACATGCAGGAGCTTCCATCTCACAAGTCTTGGTGAAAGTGATGTCGCCCCATTGCTTGCGCACTCATGCAGTCATTCACCAAACCGACGTTTACTGAGCACCTATTAAGTACCAGATTGCGATTCCCAAGTGCTCTCCTCATTGTAAGCTAAGAAACGCAGACGGGGACGAGGGGTCAGGGAGAAATGAAACGCGACCCCAGGAGCCTGTCAGCACAGAGTGTGCTGAGCCCACGCACGGGGAGGTCCCCAGGCAAACCAGCCACAGCGTGTTTAATATTCAGCAGCCTCAGCTTCTTCCAGATTTATTAACCTTGTCTCTTGAATGAGAAAAAGAAGAGGTCTTCCGGGAGTCAAAAGGAAAATTCAGATGACTTCATTGTAGCTCTAATTGCTGTGGAATCATGGCCTAAGGGCCGAAGTCACACGGTAGCCGCTTCTCTGACTATAATGATTATTTAGGACATTTCAAAGGGGAATTCGGATGAAGTCCGACAGCAGAGCACCTGGAAGTCATGGGACCTGGAGAAGGTTTTCTCTTCCACAAAATCCCCAGTTTCCTGTCCACATACGTGTGGGGTCCATTCAGGAATGAAACAGAATGTCTACGACTCGTGTAGCACTTGCCTGGCACGCGTTAGGACTCCACAGTATCAGCTGAATACTCAATCACTGTGAGGTGTTAAGGCTTATCACATAAACCACAAACAGTTTTACCAAATGAAAGTACGATCGACCATGTGCCAGGAATGAAGGACTTCTCACCTCATTAAAAATACATAAATTAGCCCTGGCCGGATAGCTCAGTGGGTTAGAGCGTCGTCCTGGTACACCAAGGGTTCAAGGCCGATCCCTGGTCAGGGCACATAGAGGAATCAACCGATGGCTGCATAAATAAGTGGAACCACAAATTGATGCTTCTCTCTCTCTCTCTCTCTCTTTCTCTCAAGTCAATAAGCAAAAATTTAAAAAAAAAAAAGAAAATACATAAGTTATTAAACACTTGCTTGAATTTTTCAAAGTTCATACTCACTTGGCATTTGTGTCTGTTTATTGGCCAGCTGACGAGTCAGACCAGCTACCAAAGGTGTCTGTTAAGACATGCTGGGAAAGAAGCTGAACTTGAGTCCATTCCAGCCACTGACTCACAGTTTCCCTGAGCCATGCATGGGCCGCGGCCATGGCCGCCCCACGGCTCCTGCGGACTCCTCCGCCAGTGTCCTCTGGGAGCGGGGCTCGAGCGCCGCGGGGCTGGATGGAATATTTATAACTGCCTTACTGGGTTTTAAAGAAAGCTAGTTAGGATCCGTAATGAGGCCATGGAAACCCCCATGCTTTTCTGCCAACCTTTCTAAGAATACAGTCGATCTGAGAATTCCCAGAACTCAAAAAAAAAAAAAAAAAAAAAACCCACAAAAAACTAAACAAAAAAAACAAAAACAAACCCCAGTGCAAATATTTAGGCTGATGAGCTCAGCAACAGGATACAAGACTCCACTGTGTGGAAAACCGTATCATTTCTCTTATTTACTGATGGGACACTTTTGAGAGTGAAGGGGCCCTATTAATAATCATTCCAGGACAATACACGGCTTGTCCCTGGCAAATCGGGACACGCGGTCACCTCCTCCATGGGCGGCCGAGCTCCCTGCCTTCTCGGTGACAGGTGGGGCAGACACTCAGGTGAGCACACAGGCACACGCTCCCCTGGCCTGACCTTCCCCACGTTGTTGGGGGTGGGGCGTGCCCACACACACACACACACACACACACACACACACACACACACGAGGACAGCTCAGAGGCTGGAATTGTTGGAGCAGGTCAACACTACCCCCGGCCCTCACTTCAACGGCAGAATCTGACCCTTCCGAACCAGAGGCCAATGAAGGTCGGTTGAGGCCCCGGCGCAGAAGAAAATATTGGGCCCCTTACATTAGAAAAAAGTGTCAAGTTGGGATTTTGCGGGGCCCTTCAAAAGTTGGGGCCCAGGGCGCGCGCCTGGTGCACCCGCTGTTAAATCCACTTCTGTTCCAAACCAGCCTTGGGTTGTTTGGAAACCAGAGTTTGGAGAAAGTATCAGGGGACGGCTCCAAAGCCTTCCTCCCAAATTACCAGAACGACTCAATCCAGCGCATGGGCCAGTCCTTATGAGGTGTTCCTGCGCCAGGTGCGGTGGCCAGGGGCCGGGGGCCAGGGGAGGAGGAGGAGTCATGTACGGGAGAGATGACACGCTCCGCCCACATGTGCAGGTTGGGGTGACTGGTCCCAGACCAGGGTCAGCAGACGAGCAGCAGGACTGGGGCACGGAGGAGGGAGGGGCGACCAGGGACACTTTGCCTGGACGGCTTGACAGGACGCCAGGAGGCAGCCGAGGAGGGGGCATGGCTGGCAGGGGGCACTGGGTATACAGGCTCAGTGATATACAGAGTGACATGGAGAAACAATGCATTAAAGGAAGGAGAACCAAGATGAGGGGCAGATGCCAGGCAGGCCTCAGAACTGTGGGCACAAGACAAGAAGAATGCTGGCCGCCGGCTCACCTCAACCCTCACCTCTGTCTCTTACCAACAATAATAGCCACGTGAGGGTGCCCCTGTGAGGACACCTCAGCCCAGCCTCTGCACGCCAGCCTGCAGACAGCCGGTCGGGGGCACGACTAAGCTCAGGGGGCACGGCTGGTACACAGCATCCTGGGAGAAGGTGGACCCAGGGAGGAGGCGCCACAGACCTGGAAGCAGGCTCAGGGCGTCTGAGCAGGTACTCCAGATTCCCAGGTCCCCAGTGCACGGCTGAAAGAGGCTCTGGGTCCCCCGAGGCCCGAGGACAACGCACCTCCTTTGCCAGACGCACCGCCTCCCTGGTGTCCTCTGTCCCTGGTACCCACGCGCTGCGAAGGAATGTGTTTGGAGGCCGAAGTTGCCCGATCACCATGGTGATGAAGACGTCCTATATATTTTAGAGACAGCAAATGAGGAAGGGGGCGGTTGCGTTCCGTTGGGGCCCATTCCTGGCTGGTCTGAGCATCCTGCCGCAGTTGCAGTAACAACTAATTATAAAGATGTAAATAAATAACCACGGGTTATGAACGCCCCACTAACATCCCACTGGTACCTCTGTGTGACGCTTGGGAGACGGGGCGCCCCTTCTTAAGCTCTCAGCTCAAAATAGTAAAGAAGTATCCGTTGAGACATCCCAAGAACGCAATGCTGCAATCAATTAAGGAATTCATTATAAAGCAATGAAACTAAATGTTGGAAACAGTGAGATTTCCCTTCGCTGAGTCGCTGGGCATTCACCAAAGTCCTGTTCACGAACCAGGTTGTTCTCCCCGTTCCTCCTCACGCTCCCCTTTCCCTCGGGCCACTCTGTAGTCCTTCAGCTAATCGAAAACAAAGAGATGATCAACTCCAGGTTTAAGCCAGGACCTGGTAAGAACGATCACTGTCTACTGCGGGTCCTAACTGCCCCATATTTGAACAAGACACCGTGGTGATGACAGTCCAAAGTGGGGTGCCAGTCCGAGAGGCAAATATACAGAGGAAACACCACACCCTCTTTCCAAGACCCGCAGACTGCTAGTGGAAAGGGCAGGCTGGTGGTGACGGAGCGGGGATTCTTGAAGAAGACGTGAGCGGAGCTGTCTGTGTGCTGGGCCGCACCTCTCTCCTGGGTGCCTGGGAGCCTGGGCTCCAGACTCTGGGAGCAGGGCTTTCCTGGGGCCGCTCAGAGAGCTCGCTCCGTCGCCCTGGTGGTAAGTGG
>NC_089514.1:14221161-14351161 GCF_036850995.1 Saccopteryx leptura
GACTGTTTTGCCCTTGAGCCTTGAGAAATGTTGCTGATTGGCTGTTTGTTATTTTTTAATAATATATGGCATGTATCCAAGTAAGCATTCCGATGACCTCGACAATAAAATGTGATTCTTGGCTGCAAGGTCTGTCGGGGGATGGCAGGCTGCCAGCCACTCATACATCATTTACAGGTGGCTGTTTCTGACAGGCCAGTGTTAGTTATTGTAAATAAGTGACAGTCCCTATAACTCACCGGTAAGCCTGACTCTGCTGGCCCAGGGATTCCGGGGTCCCCCAACCCCCTCACCACATGTGCCCCTCCCTCTTGAAGACCCACTTGCACGGACCCTCCCATGCACACTGCTGCCTGCCCGGCTCATCTGAACATGGAGGTAGGTACCTTGTATGTGATTGACGATAATTAGGTTTCAACTGCCTTCTGATGCAGAAATACACACCATTACAGCCCGGCCAATTCTGCTCCTGCAATCTTGCCTCTGAAAGGGTATTGATTCACTCTTTCACATTTTTAAAAGGTCATGGCAATAATTCCATCTGAACTGTGCTAAGTGAAAATAGTTTGTAGAAATAATATGGTTGCTTCTTAGTTCCATTGTAATTGAAAGCCACAATGGCTTGTTTCTTTAGAATATTTTAATTACATGTGTTTCTTTGTCCCCCTCGTCTCCTGATGAAGTGTTTGTCAAGTTACAAAGCAGGCGGCCCTCTGCGTTAATGCTGTCTGACTTTTGGGCAGAGAAGACTCTTTTTGTTTTCCTACGGTGTAAGGCGAGGCCTAACCAAACACCTGGGTCAAAACTGCCTTATTAATTTAAGAACTGAAAAGAGAAGACTTGAACTTTTTTTCCCTGGCACTGCCGTCTGCCTGCCTGTTTTAATAAGATTAGAATATATTGGCTTCGGTGAACAGGATGCTAAATTTGCTTACTTTCTGACAATTTTTATTGTCGCTAAAGAGTCCTTTCTGGGTTGACTGAAAAATATGATGCTCGCTGGCTATCAGACATAAGAAAACGAGTTCATTATGAGAGCGCCTAGCCCATGTAGTGTAACCACCCTGGCAGGTGACAGGGAACTTGGAATGACAAAGCTTCCGTCGCAGGCATACCCGGAGTGCAGTATAGACTCTTCCCCGCGCCTTCATCTTTTCCCAGGGTAAAGAGCTTTAAAGTGCTTGGATTGCATGTTTTGTGGAAGTGGTTTGATCAGATGTTATGCTCTGAGACACTCTAGATCTCTCCCAGTTGGAGGGAGGGGGGAAAAAAGTCTCAGCTGTTTCTAGTTTCAAAAATGAACCCGTCATTGTACTTGCAAACTGAGGGGCACAGTCGCATCCCGAGCACGGGGATTTACGCACATAATTACCATTAATGCTAATGGCATTTATGTCTGTACAGCCCCACACATCAAGACGAGAATATATTTCCATGTCTTCCCGCTGGGAAAGTTCATTTAATACCATTCATTTTACAACTTATTCTTAAAGATGATGTCCACGTTCTGTCATGGCGTGCACATGCCCAGTGGAAAGTCCATGTGGGAAGCACTGGGAAGAGATGTGATCGCTCCACTTGTTCCTGGCGATGAAATATTGCCCAACTCAAATCCATTCATACTCTTGAAACACGACGCTCTCCTCGGCTTTGAAACTGCTGGCAGACTTTTCATCGTGTTATAAATTTGTCAGCCTAATGGGACATTTTGTAGATGTTTTCCTTTTTAAGTGTTTTAACAGGAGTAGGTATTTCATTGATCCAAAAATTCAGCTCAGTGTCTCACGTCTTAGACGTGAATCATACATTTACAGTCTTACCAGAAATTAAGTGGTGGGTGGTGCCCTTCCATTCTTCAAGGGAAGAAAATTCACTCCCCGCTAAACCCTGTGCTCTTCCGGCCCCTGGGAGCGTCCCAGGGGCAGGGCACGGTTCACAGCTGGAAACATCAGTGGTCATCAGAATCAGAGGTAGTTCCATCTCTTCATTGATTACATGATTGTCTTTATGCATCAGGTCCGATAGCCTATTGAAAGGCGTCTTCGGGTCTATGCTGGCCAAGCAGATTCAGGTCCAGGTCTTGATTTATCTCTCCTGGGAGTCTAACCACTAAAGGAAAAGAATGGATCTGCCTCTCCTGTCCGATCCCTGACACCCTTGTCCGTGAGCCAAACCCAAAGCAAAAGGAATCCGTGTTTAAAGCATAGAAATGAGAAGGGGACAGGTGTGCAGAAGTCCTTCCTGAGAGGGCTCTTCGGGTCTCCTCTGTGGGGACACAGCCTCTCAGGGGAGGAAAAAGAAGAATTTCATGTTGGCCTTCAGACAGCTGCTTGAAGGAGTGAGGTCACTCCTGAATGAGCTTCAGATGGCCAACCGTGCCCAGCTGAGTGACCTCCGACCAGCCACTGGCTCTCTCTGAGCAGAATGAATACTGAGTGTTTAACCAGCACTATGTTGTATTACACTTTTATAAACATTGGGATTGTGGTGAATGACAGTTAACCAGAGGAAAGAAACACTGGTTCCCAAGGGACTGGTGCGGAAAGAGGAGGTGAGACTCCAGGATATTGGATGCCTCGACACAATCCACAGGGGACGCAATAAGCCAGGGGTTAGGAACCTATGACTTGCGAGCCAGATGTGGCTCTTTTGATGGCTGCATCTGGCTCGCAGACAAATCTTTAATTAAAAAAATTAATAACGTTAAAAATATAAAACATACTCATGTATTACAATCCATTCATTTCCTACCGCTCATGTTCATGGTTGTGGGTGGCTGGAGCCAATCACAGCTGTCCTCCGGGACAACACCAAATTTTTATTGGATAATGCATAACGTACATGGGTCATTGTATGGCTCTCATGGAATTACATTTTAAAATATGTGGCGTTCATGGCTCTCTCAGCCAAAAAAGTTCCCGACCCCTGCAATGAGCTGCAGTCCCAGAGCCTAATTCCCAAGTCCACGCCTCCATCCGGACACGTGATTGCTTTACCTCCACTTGACTTCTAACAGCCAGCCTGCTGGAGCTGCTCTCAGTGACACTGACATGAAACCCCCACGGGCAGAAGGCAGTGGGCACTGTGAGGAAATTGTGCCAGCTCCACCATCTCTCCTGGCGCCACCAAACCGGCAGGTGGTGTGCTTTACCTCGCCAATCACCAACGTTTTCTGGGCTTTTCCTTGTAAGGTCACCATTTTCTCAATCACAGAACTCGTCAGCCCCCCAGATTGTGCCCCCAGTTCCCTTGATTCCAGTACCGCTTTGTTTTTTTTTTCAGAGCCCTGGGGTCATGCTCTGGCCCCTTCCACTCCACATGCATTACAGGGTTTTTTTGGAAAGACTATTACTGCATTTTAATCACGCGGGTCACCTTGTTGTCATTTTCAGAAATAGGGCTTCTTTAGCATTGATTCGGCGCTGACCGGGCACCTACAGTGTATCAACGAGGGGCCAGGCCCCAGAGACAGAGCCGAATGAAACACTGTTCGTGGCTTCCAGGGCGTGAGGAGTTACCATTAGTACTATAGTGTTCAACAGTTTCAAAGGACTTTCACATACGTTTTCTCCTGTGCTTTCCACAGCGATTTGGAGAGGTTAGGTTAGTAGCGAATACCATTATTTCCATTTCAGAGGGAAATGGAGACAAGAAAGACAAGAGCAGATAGATGCTCAAGGTCATGGGTTAGAAGGGTGGGGTGTTGTCTCTAACCCGAGTCTCCGACGCCAGACCTCTCTCTCGCCTCTCCACCGTGGGCCTCCCGAGAGCCACAAGTCACAGGTGTTCCTGGTCAATCGTTCTCGGTGTGGTCCCTGTTTCCGAGATGCATCTGAAGTTGTACCTGAAGGAACACGGGGACCGCAGTGGTTCAGAGAGGCTGGTAAGGTGTTTGACCCGAGTCTGGACCTGGCCTGTTGGACCCCTGCCTCCTTCGGGACGGCCGCCAGGGCAGGCCACCCCTCCTGAAGCTCCAAGCCTACCGTTGTGTACTTCTCTGAACTTACACCGATGAAAACATTATCAAGGTCAGAATATGATTGAAAAACCTCTTCCTCTCTTTTAAGTCGCCACGCTTATATGATATTGTTTTCCACTAAAGAAGATTCTCTTAAAAATGAGGTTGAGGTCCCTAAAGAAATTGCTTCAATCAGCAGCGCAGCTTAATGACTGTTAATGGGAAGTGGAGATAGGAGAGTAAGTGTTACTGTGATTAATAAGAGAACTGCAGAGAATTTAAATTGTGCCACTGATGGATTATTTTCTTCAAGCTTGATAAGCATTTCTCATTTGTTCTTAAATTTGGTCAATACTGTTAAAGGCAGCAAAATGAAGTATAATTAATTCTATTACTGCTGCTCAGACCAAGTGTTACTAAGAAACAGATTATGATGCAGACGACAGAAGACACAGTGTTGACAGTTTGATGCTGTGAATACCTGTCCCTGCCTGCGAACCTGAAGGTAGAAAGACAGTATTTCTGTATTCTGATCTCAAGATACCTCAAATTGGGTTTTTTCCCCTCATTTGTGCCTGTTCTACTGACCTAATCCAGGGAATAGCAATAAGGTGATCAACTGACATGAAAATTATTCTGCTTTGGAAATATAGAGAGTAAGTAAAACATCGAGATAATACATCCATCAAAACATTAAGAGCTGGGTGCTCATTTGGACTAATCACAAAGAAAATGGGATATTGATTTGATGTTGAAAGAAAGCTTTCCATATTTCCCCCTTTTTAACGATTCTGCCATATCTTGAACCATGCTATTCAGAACTATCGATAAGCAGACGGCACGTAGAGAAAAGACACCTTATTTTAGTAGACTGTTGTACTTACTGTGAGGACTAGTGCCTAGGATGGCACAACATCAGACCCATGTCCTCCCTGGTTTTCGGGCTACACCAGTGTTTTCTGAATCGCTTTTTTTTTTCCTTGACCCCTTTTTAATCTATGCCTCTTTATCTATTTAGGGACACAAATCACTTTACAAGCCATGCTAGAAGTCACGCCTACATGTGGACTGATATATACAAGGTCTTACCCACTGGCTTTTGGCTTCTTACTTTAGTGGTTTTGGCTTCTTACCGAGAGCAGTCTTGCTGTTCATTCTACAGGGTGTCTCTAGTGAACTCAAGGAGTGTGCTCGCAAGCCTTAAAATCAGAATAAATTAATTCCACTGTATAAAACCTGAGTGTGGTGGGCTAGGAGTGCCATTATAAAGTTCCCTGAAGTTCTAATTCCATTATTAAAATTATAAACCTTATCTATTACGGATTAAGGACTAATTCTCTTGCCCAGATGTCCCATAAACATAATTTCTAAAGATGGGAGACGTATAGAAAGTACATTTTCTTCCCGGAATGTGAAAGTCAAGCTGTTCTAGAAGCTGAGGCTGGAGAGCTTATCTTTGGAGACAGAGGACAGTACCTGAGATGGAGCCAGAGCCAGGCGGCTGCCAGGAGCCCGGGTCTGGAACTACTTCTGCCACTGCAGCACCAGACGACCTTGGACGAGTCTCTAAAATCCCCCTGGGACTGAGTCCTCTCCTCTATCAGGTGAAGGATTGCCCCCGCTGACATCCCACACCCTTTTTGCTCTTGGAAATGCAGGTCTTTGAGGAAAGCTCTAGCACAGGGGTCCCCAAACTTTTTACACAGGGGGCCAGTTCACTGTCCCTCAGACCACTGGAGGGCCGGACTATAAAAAAAAACTATGAACAAATCCCTATGCACAGTGCACATATCTTATTTTAAAATAAAAAAACAAAACGGGAACAAATACAATATTTAAAATAAAGAACAAGTAAATTTAAATCAACAAACTGACCAGTATTTCAATGGGAACTATGCTCCTCTCACTGACCACCAATGAAAGAGGTGCCCCTTCCAGAAGTGCGGCGGGGGCCAGATAAATGGCCTCAGGGGGCCGCATGCGGCCCGCGGGCCGTAGTTTGGGGACCCCTGCTCTAGCATAAGATGTTTAAATGATCCTTTTAAAGCTGTTGGCTTAAAATGAAGTGGTCTGTACAGGTACTAGAAACACCCACTGTGCTTCAAGGTCATGATCTCCTAGGATGGATAATTCACTCCGCAACGGAAAGTGGCCCCCTGCGCCATGCCAGGCCCTGCGCTCAGTGCTGGAGGTACAAGGCTGAGTCGGCCTGGCTGGTCTCTGCCCTTCAGGGAGCCTGCACGCTCGTGGAGAGTCAGGCAATGTGCCAGCAGGTACCCAGACCATCAAGGAAGTAAGATCATCTTTTGAAAAGCGCATTGAAGAGCCGCAAACCAGGAAATGTTTGCGTGATAAAAATGGGATCAGAGACCCCCGGAGGAGGGTAGGGGCAGTGTGGAAGGACAGATGAGTCCGCTTGCCGACTGATGAAGGCAGGAAGAGGCGTGGTACCCACTTGAATTGTCTCATCACCTTGTCTGCGTTCCTCTTTCCTATTACATAGACTCACAAGGTGCCCCTGTTAATTCAGGAAAAACCTAGCAGAGAAAGGACGGTTTCCGTGGGTTTTTCTCCAGTCATTCTCACTCACAGCGACTGGAGTTATTTTGACTTCGGTTTTTCCAGATTGCTGCAGACAATTCAAGGTTTAAAAACTTAGAGTTGGGTTATTTCCATTCCTACTGTATCTCTGTGTTTGCCTGTAGAATTTGGTACAACGTACGACTTTAGAATTACTGTGTAATGCTCAGAGGTGTGAAACACCATTTCGAGTAATGCCTTTCGTCAGTTAATATAAATAAATATTGATGGCAGGCAGCAGTAAAACAAGTCATTAAATTCTCCGGCACAAGCGCTTCCCACACGTTGCTGGAAGCTACAGAAATCACACCAGGCGCAGAGAGAACCCCTGCGTGGGGCTAGACAGCGCCCGGGACCCCAGCTTCCTCTTTCCACGCGGGGGTGGGGGTGGGGGTAGGGGTGGGGGGAAGGGGGCGTGGATGAGGCGAGGGCACCGCGCGGGAGACCAAAAACAGCTGGGTTGGGATTTCACTGCTGGTCTCTCTTGCCCTCTGCTTACCGCTACCGCCCTATTGAATTACTGAAACCCTTGAAAAATGGCCGTCATTGACAAACAAGAGCTCTGGTGCTCTGAGAACAAAGAACCTTTCCATCTGAACTGGTAACCCTGTAAAACCAGCTAAAGATTTGGAGGGACGATAACCCCCCTTTCCTGCTGCTGTTTCAGTGATTTGACGTGAGTATCTTTGTGGCGATGAGGAGCTGGGCTTGGGTCACATTGAAACGTGGAAAGGCTGGCTGGCTTATGGGGCCACTTGACACGTTTGTTGCTTGATTCTTAGGACGATAAATGAAAGGAGCTGTCCTCTCATTTCGTAGCACCACCCTCAAGGACTCCAGCCCGGAACAGATCTTGAAGGTACACGGTGTGGGGTACCCTTTCTTCAGGGGGGTTTAATGGGCTCCCGGTTGTCAAAGACACCGCTTCCATAATGAGACTGAGTCCCGCGCGAGGAGCAAGCTCTATAATGAGGGAGGAGGACAATTTGTTACAGTTACGTGGTTCCTTGGCCATAATATCTTTTTGAGGTTTATTAAATCATATAAAATTTCAATTTACACAGTAATATTCTATAAAAGATGGAGCACACAGAAGTAATAAGTAGGACAACATTTCTTTCATTTATGAATCGTGTTGTTGATTGTGTTAACACCACCACATCCAGCAGCAGGATTATTTATGTCGGGACGGTAATTTTCTATCTCCAATTTAATTTTGTAAAAGTTAATTACAAATTAGAATAAAATGAAGGCAGTTATGGAAGGCAGCGAAATGCTGAGACAGGATGTTATTGGGGGAAAATATTTACCCAGGCAGCCTCTGTGGAGATCACTGTGATGGAAACCCCGTGGCTAACAGCTCAGGGCACCCTGTGTCACCCGTTGTTGGAAGAGCGGACGCTCTTGGTTTTATCTGCTAGGAGATGAACTGTCCTTGGAGGAAGGGAGGGAATCATTCTAGTGAGACCCTTTCCTTTCCCCGGGCTGGGACAAGAACGGTGACAAAGCCTGGCACAGTAAGTACCCCAGCAAGGTCGTCACAGAATGAGGATAGAAGCCAGGTCTCCTGACACCAGATCAGTCAACTTTCAGGTCACTTGAATGCGGACGTACATTGGTTTCCACCTTTAAAGGGAAGGAGGGGCTCTAGAGGAGGCAGAAAGTTCCTCCAAATTTCAGCTCCAGCCCATTGGTACCTTCGGAGATGGAAATTGAAATGCAAGTATCCCTCAGGTGGGGACCTGCTCACATCTCTCCGTCACCTGTCCAACACTTTTCCCTTCCTGTCCTTGGTAACAACAAAGTTTCTTTATTGGGCTTTCTACCAAACAAACCCCACAGAAGAGTTCTTTGTAACCCTGCGGGGGTCCCTCCAGCCAAACTGACCCCCAAGAGAGAAAGGAAAGCAAAACAAAAGAGGAAGAAGCCCCCCAGGCTCCTGGGAGCAAGCCCCCTTCCTTTGCTTCTTCTCTGCTGTTCTCCATGTGTGTGTTCTGTCCCTTGTCCCCCTGGGACCTGGTCAGGTGCACCGTGCCTCTCACCGCAAAGGCAAGCGAGCTCAACGACACCCACTTCTTCTCCGCCACATTTACCCCTCTCTTTCCCATCCAATGATCGCTTCTCGTCCCCACCGCTTCTGAACCATTTCGGGGCCCTTTGAAATATCTGGATAGACTTGCTAGGCAAAAGACTTTTTATATTTAGCTTTTAATAGAGCAAAAGTGACTCTAAATTTGTTAATATTCTTTAGGTTACATAGGACAAATTACAGATAAGTGAATCAGTAATGAAATTTGTAATGAGAATTTCTCAAGTATGAAATGTTGGCGCAAGGAAAGTTAATTGCGAGATTTTACAGCCATTATAGTTTATATCATAAATGCAAAAATGACTAGGGCCATTTAATTACAGTGGGAACACACTAAATTTTTATGGAGTGCCATTTTGTTAAAGAGATACTCGGAGCATTAAGAACAAATACCATCCTAACAGTGGGTCCAGGTAGCTTTCACAACATCAAATAAATATGCTATTGCTACAAAATTGTTCCTTAGATACTGTAATTGACATGATGACTAATGAGATCGGTTATTCTCACAGCTTCACATACTCAATTTACAGTGTCTGAAAGTTATTTTTTCTGCCATCCACAGACCTGGAAGGAGCCAGAAAAAATCCTCTTGGAAAACACTGTCTCCGCTGCTTCTCTAATTAACCTTCAAAAATGCATTTTGAAATATAGAAGTTGGTGCCTGGCATAGAAATTGGATTGTCTCAGGGAAAAAAAAAAAAAAAAAAAAGACCCAAGTGCTAATTTGTTCCTTATTAAATATCTGACATGTCAAAATTACAGGCAGTTAATGTTGCCATGCCTTTCAGCAAGGCTGAGGACAGCGTTTCCTACGGGCAGGGGACAGAGGAGTGGCTCCAGGAACCAGTTCCCCCAGGGCTGCCCTCACACCCCAACCCAACCTCCTCCCCCCTTTGTCTAGCCATGTCCCTGTGGGTGTCCCATCCTCCAGTCTCTAACGGAAGGAAGGTGTCTAATGGGACAGGCATAGAATCCCGGAGCATCCCCAATTATTGTGGGGTTCGGGAGGGTGCGTTCACTCCTCACCTTCCTATCCCCAGCCTCGGGACCTTCCAGGATAGAAAGGAAGGTTTTGTGGAGAAAAGGTCTATATTTACTCTGGATTCCTGCAAATGCGTCAGATCCTTCTGGAAAGGTATGGCCGTATCTCCCTCCATTATGTGGTGAAGTCACTGGGAGAAGGTTCTTTCAGTAATTTTTTTTTTCCTACCAAAAACAAATGAAAGATAATGTTTAATGAACGGAACTGAAATTCAAGGGCTGTTGGGTTAGGATGAGGGTTAGGGCTAAGGTCAGGGTTAGGATTGTGTGTCATGTGTCATTTAAGCTTCCCTGGGCCACCCCTGGGCTGTGTCAGTGCGTCTCAGACTTAAGGGTGCATGCAGGCCCCGGGCCATCTCGCTGCAATGCCGACTCCGATTCAGTGGCTCCCTGGGGGTGGGGTCTGAGGCTCTGCATTTCTAACAAGCCACCAGGTCCTGCTGACGCCGCTGAGCCGAGGACCACACTCGAAGTAGCAAGACCTTCCGTGATACCTGTGACTCAAGCTCCCCGAACCTAGTCCTTTGATATGGACTCGGCGTATCTGTCCATGATGTGCAAAAAATCCCAAGAAAAGGCTGACAGAGCCCAGGCTTTGCATTCTCCTATTTACTAGGCTGTCTAATTTCGGATCTAATTATAAGACAACAACATAAAAACATTAAAGTATGTTTACTGATGCATCGGATTCATTAGAACACAAAAGCTTTGCACTTACTGAAAAGCAGGGCCTAAACTTTCTCAGGCACACCTGCTGTGTGGGGAGGATTAGACGGAGGTACTTGCCCAGCTTGTCTGGTGTGTGCGAGACCGAATTAGAGTCAGAACCACCTTAGCCTCAGAGGATTTTGATTTTAGTTCCACCCACAGAGGGTTAATTCGACCTCGGCCATCTTCATGATAGTGATCGGTGTGTATGTAACACAGTATTGACTCTGCAGAAACCGCTAGGACCGATGGCGGGTTTTCTGAATTGAATTCCTGTTCATGCATATAGAATGAACTCATCGACACATTGTTACTCCTTAATGTCTCTAAATATGTTTTTATAAAATCTGTATGCTTCAAAGTCCATGGAAGAAAGGAAATGTATTTTCACATCAGCTCCAGGACCCCATACTAAGCAAGTAAATGTTGTAAAAGAATTTCTCTTGATCAGTGTTGCTGTGTATGATTAGCAGGCCATTTCTACAGCCCGCTTAGTAAATAAACAATGAATTAGCTCAAATGTTCCCAGGAGAAGAAAATATAGGGTTAGCAGCAAGCTCGTGCTAATACGACACCTGCGGAAGCAGGGACTTGCCCTCTTCACAAAGGCGAGGCTCGCCTTGCGCCCGCTTTAGAGAGCGCTCGCGGGTTCCTGGGAAGTACCCTTGATACGCTGTCATCCAAGGGCCTCCTATGGGCTTGAAACCAGGGCGCATTCTTTCCTCCATTCACTCCCTCTGATTACACTTGATCGGCTGAGAGCATGTCTGATTCTGTGGTTCTGGAGTTTTGTTTCTACGCTGTGTCTCAAACCCTTCCCCGGGTCTCCACCCTCACCGGCCCCCAGCCTAGGTGGTCTTCCTCTGTCACCCGAGGAACCGCATCAGTCCCCCGCATCAGCCCCCACCGGCCCCGGAGCCAAACTGCAAGCTCCCCTCGGTGCTGCCCTCAGAAGAAACTTCCTAAAGCCGTGCTTCGATCACACCGCACCGCAGCCCCCCCCCCCCCAACCCCGTGCCTTCCGCAGGCCCAGGGATGGACAGCAAGTTCTCCACGTGGCCTCGGTCCAGCCTCCCACTTGTCCCTGGCGTGCAGCCACCTGAGCTCCGTGCTGCAGATGGCATCATCGCTTCCTCCGCGGCTCCCTTCCCCACGCTGAGCCTCTGATCTCCACTCTTTGCTCAACCGGATTCTCATCCCCGCCCCCAGTCTTTGCCTTCTGCAGCCTCGTTTCTCTCTCAAAAGCCGTCCTTCTTCCATGAAGCCCTTTCTGATACCACAAAAAGACATCGTTTTCAGGCCCTGTTCCCCTGTGGCGCTCAGTGTGTGATGCGCCACATTCTGCCCTGTGAGGCATGGTCCTCTCTTCGTCGCCACGCGGTGTCATCTTGGTGGGGTTGCCCTGCCAGCTCCCTCGTGGGTGGGTGAAGCCATGGACCTGCCACGGCCAATGCGTAGGGAACGCAAGTGATGTGTGTCCCTCCTAGGGTGAGCGTTTAACTACCGGGGTGAGCCCACCCTCCATGTCTCCCCGTCCTCCTGTCCTTGGAAACCTACCATGTTCAAGATGGTGGCTGCTCTGCTAGCATGGGCCCTTGAGTGACCATGGTGAGCAGAGACCCCAGAGGACTTGCAATGGACACTAGCATGAGTGACAAATAAACTTTGGATATTTTAAGTCACTGAGGTTTTGAGATTGTTATCACAGCAAATCCTAGTCCCAGAGGCTGTAAGATCCATGCTGTACAGTTAGAAATTTTGCCTTTTGATAACAGACACCTATCATATCTAACACACTGCCTACATGTGATAAGAGCTCAGAAATCACTAGCAGAATTAGATGTAACTAACCTGCACTCAGTATTAAATGATAAGGCAAGAATGCCAATGAGCAGGTGGGCAGTGCTGTCTGGTGGTCAGGAGCTCGCACTCTGGGGCCAGGCCATCACTGCGCAGCCTCACATCGGACAAGGGCCTCCCGGTTCCCGCAGCCCTGCACGTGACATATCGGTTTCCCCGTCGGTGAAGGGAATAATAACACAAACTCCACTAGAGGTAGAACCTCCAGATTCTTAGAGTATTGAGTGAGATGAGGTGTGTATACACATTGTAAACAGCCAGTAAATGTTAGCTGTTATTAATTGTTGCTATTGCTATTATTAATGCAGCCAGTCTGCCAGGACTACGGTGGTATTTACTGCAACTTAATTACAGGATCAGGCGAGGAAGAACTATCTGGAAATCAAATAAATTAGGACTCGAGTCACAGTGGCCAGGATGAGAAGACTCGATGCTGAGCGGGGGGCCGGCGGAGGGCGCTTGCTGCTAGCCTCCCCAGTCTCCTGACTTCAGGCTATCCAGTGCCAGTGTCTTCATAATCCGGTGGCAGAGGAGCCCACGAGGCCAGCAGCGGACTCTCAAGGACCTCAAGTGGATCAGCGGGTGTTGGGCTCCTTACCCACATCTGCTCTGAAAGCCCTGACCTTAAACTCCAAGAGCAAGGTGTGTGTGCCGCGACCAAACACTGAGCATGAGCTAATGTCACCAGCAGGGAAGAATAATAAGCAAACGTGTTAATTACAGCTAATGAGAGTTCTATTTTTATCTCCAATCATTTCTTAGAACCAAAGAAGTCATTATAGTCCATGTGTCCGCAGGAAAAGGAGCTGTATTTGCATGGGCTACATTCTCTGTGTCGCGCATTGTTTCCAAGGTCCCAGACACAAGGTTTGTTATATGGTTACCCGTACTCAGCTCTCAGTCTTATTTACGCCAGCATATGCTTGTCTGACTTAATAAAAGAATATTCAGAACTCAAATTTTTTTCCTTTGCATTTATTCTCTAGTATCTATTGAGTGACCACAGTCCCTGCCCCCCAAAAGCTTATAACTTAGAAAGAGGTTCAGGTAACCAGCTGATTTGGTAACTCAGGAGAATTGTGGCAGACAAGGAGAGGCTTCTGGGGGCTGTCACAGGGCTCTGTGTGTGGCTTGTTGATTATTCTTGTCATTGACACACAAAGAAAAACTGCTGATCAAGTTCATGGAGAGAGTACACCAGTGGCAGAAACAGCGACTTTATAGGGGACACAATCAGGATTCAGAATATCCTCGCTGGGCTAACACCACAGTGAGGAAGCTAATAAAAATAAATGCCAACCCCCTCACTTAGAGGCGCAGAATCCAGGACACAGGTGCGATCACGGAGGTCATGGGAAAAGGACTCGTGGGTTTCAGTTGGTGTGGGCTCAGAGTGTGCCCAGCATGTGGGCGTTTGCTTCACTTGGAAAGGCAGGATTGGGCCACACGGACACTGTCATCAAACTCAAATAGACGCCTCAGTTAAAGGCCCTGACTTTAAACTCCAAGAACAAGGTGTGTGTGCCGCGACCAAACATTGAGCCCCATGTTTATAAACATGGTGACATGTTTATAAACAATCTGAAATGAAGACTACTTAAACAGAAAAAGAAATGACCCGAAAGTCGATAGATCTGTTCAAAAATGTCAAGGACTGTGAAGTTAAAAATGAAGAACACAGGTTCTGTCTGTTCCAGAGCGCTGACGTCAATTTAGCAGGACATGTCTCAGAACTAGCGCCATCCAGTGGTCGTAGAGAAAATGGCACAGAAACGAGCCCGTGGTGGGAGCATTCTTGGGGCATCTGCACCTGCCTGGGATCTGTGTAAGGCAGTCAGGCTTTTCCCCTGGGCCACTGCCCTGGACGGTTCTGCCCCGTCTACACTAGATTTGTGACTAGGATGGACTTACTATGACACGCTTTAAATTCAAAAATGGAAAGCAGTGAAAAAATAGGATTAGCTTTCCATACATTTGCCCTAATATATACTTAAATATATAAGTATATAAAACAGGCCCTGGCCGGTTGGCTCAGCGGTACGTTGGCCTGGCATGCGGGGGACCCGGGTTCGATTCCTGGCCAGGGCACATAGGAGAAGCGCCCATTTGCTTCTCCACCCCCCCCACCCCCCTTCCTCTCTGTCTCTCTCTTCCCCTCCAGCAGCCAAGGCTCCATTGGAGCAAAGATGGCCTGGGCGCTGGGGATGGCTCTGTGGCCTCTGCCCCAGGCGCTAGAGTGGCTCTGGTCGTGGCAGAGCGACGCCCGGAGGGGCAGAGCATCACCCCCTGGTGGGCAGAGCGTCGCCCCTGGTGGGCGTGCCGGGTGGATCCCGGTCGGGCACATGCGGGAGTCTGTCTGACTGTCTCTCCCCGTTTCCAGCTTCAGAAAAATACAAAAAAAGAAAAAAAAAAAAAGTCGGAAACAGCAGAGGTCGTCGGTATACGAAGCTTTTTGCCCTCTCGCCAGGTTGCAGACGGGACTTGCCCCGTGGCATGCTGTGACTGAGCAGGAGCTGGCGTTTCAGAAAACGGGGTGGCCGGGTGGCCATCTCATGGTCTTCGCCAAGCCCAACGGACAGCAAATGAGCTGAAATTCCAGCACGACGGAAGCTCGTGCGGCTCTCCTCTCCTGTATAATAGACGCTCTGCCGAGTAGTGAGTCCCGTGCTGTGGCAATTCGTTCCTGCACTTGTGACAGGACCGCCGGCTGGTTTCACTATGCTCAATTAGGAGGAAATGCATATTTTAATCGGCCCTGCGGCGAGGTAACACTTTGCTCAGTGGCCTTGGCAGACTGGCCATTTAACCATTTAGGTGGGTGGAGGCTTTTTTCCAGTCGGTCATTCGGCTGCCAGCAGCCCGTCTAGTCCCTCTCGGTTGCCAACACTTCCCAGGTTTCAGAGTATAAACAATTAAAGGCCACTCCATCATTCTTGGAGCCACCGTGCTGTGGCCCAGCCCCGACGGCGGCGGCCACCATCCTGGCTGCTAACGACGAGCTCGGTGTCATGAGCACCTGAGGATATCTCTCCTCTCTCCTTCGCTGGCCTGGGCGGCCGAGAGCCCAGCGAGGAGGCCTGCCCATGGCCTTGACGCTGAGGTCTGTTGTGTCGGCCCCCAAGCCGAGGACGGACTTTGGGGCCTGCCTTTGTTGGGCCTGGGCCAGGCCCGCTCAGCGCTGGCTCTGGAGTCCAGCACCCACCCCGGACTGCCGACAGATGGCGACTCCTTGCTGGACGTGCTCACCGCCATCTTGTCCCCACGGTTTTCATCACCCTGAAGAGAGCAAAATTATCCCCACCCCTCTCTTTTTTTTTGGTTTTCCAAACAGTTGAGATGATCCCTTGGAAATATTTTACTTCTTTCTTACTATTCCATCTTCCTTCCCCGTCTGGCCTTTTCGAGTCCTTAGACCTTAAAGTGCACACAGGTGACCTCGGAATCAGGTGGGGGAGTCCAGGCTGCACATCTGAGCTGCCGGACCCGCCGTGCTGGTGGTGGCGCCTGAGCTCCAAGGCTGGACGGGCCGGGAATCTGCGCTGGGAAGTCCCACGAACTGACCTATGGTAAGTTCCTGAACCTCTTGTCAGTCAAAGCCTTGTAAGACTTTTCTCACTTTCAAATGGGAAGAATACTAGCCCTGGCCGCGTAGGGTTTCTGCGAGGGTCCTACTTAGATACCTGAAGGGCTAATGCCAAGGGAGTTCTCGCCTCGTGCCCCAGGAAGCGCTGAGGTCATCGCTCCAACTTGTTTAATTTGCATGGTGACCCTCTGATTATCCGCACTTTACAAAGGCGGGGCCAACTCTCAGGGGGTCACCGAACTGACAGGCTCGGGAGGGCTGGGCACAGTGTGGGGGCAACAGGCCAGGTCTGGGAAAGGTTTGCTTTGTTCTCTCCCAAATCTCCAGACGTTCCACACTGGAGGTTAAAGTCAGACCCCTGGAGGGTGGGATCCCACAGGTTGGAGCTGAGTGTCCCTACGGCAGATGGAATGCCCAGTGTCCTCAGAGACAAGCATTTTCCTCCTCCTGCTTTGAGACTAAGAGGAATCCCCAGATTTTTCATTGTCCCTGATTTTTTTTTAAATTAACTCTTCCCAGAGGGTTTCCTCCAATTCTGCCATTGATGGCCCAGGGTCAGGCTCCAGCCGCCACCCAGGTCCGGGACCAGCTCCTCTGGGCTTCTGTTGAGGGAGCTGAAGTCACTGAACCCTCAGTGTGACCTACCTAAGGTCCACGACTGCACTGTGGGGTGGGGACCAGAGCTGTAACTTCTGTGCAAGATCACTCCATTTCTGATGCTTTTACGGAGCGTGTGACTTGGTGTCAAAAGGCCTCTTCACTACGTCACCACCACTCAGGGATGGGGGGGGAGGCATCAGGCCCAGGTCCCCCCTGTTCAAGCAGAGCATCATTAAAGGATCAAGCATCCCTAAAGGAGTCCTGAGTACCCTGGAGAAGGTTGAGGAGGGGAGACAGCATCACCCCCACCTGTACGCCCCACCCCAAAATGAATGAGGTCACCCCAAAGGGCATGCTGGACGGCTGTGCCAATGGATAGAATTTTCCAGGTTATCATTTTTGCCTGGCTTCTCTTTAGAGATGCAGTGTGTTCATCCTTGTATCAAAATTCCTTATTATCGCTGCACTGCCTTTCTGTAAGACCTGTGTCTTGACTTCACAGACATTGTCACCCACGTGTAAGACGTTTCCTGCAATGAACCGAGCTGCGGTGTGAGGTGCCCTGTATTCCACACGGGCCTGGGCATGAGCTGATGTGGGGGGGGGGCATGAGTTCTACAATTCGGTTTGCAGAAAGCCCCTGGGAACCCACCCTCAGAGCCTCACAACCCCAAATTTTTCATCTGTAAGGGTCCCAGGCTCCTAGATGAAAATGTTGCAAACCCAGTTAGCATAAGACCCCATGAGAATGACCTTGGATTGCCTCATTGCTATAACTCTCGCCCATTGTGTGCACCCCCACCCCTTTATAACTTACTGGGGGGTATTGTTCCCCTGGAAATTAGAGGAAGGGAGAAAGTGAAGGTCAGTTCCTGCTTAGGAGGGCCCTGAGCTTGGTTTAATGCTCTGATGTTGTCATTTTGAAATTCTGAGAATTTTTCCAATAAAGGGCTTCACAAATTATCTTGTAGAGAGCAAACATTTGTTGAGCACTTACTACTTTCTAGGTTAATGGTTTCCAAACTTTGCTATACGTTTGAATTACCTGGGGGAGCCATTAACATGCTCACTGCCCAGGCCATACCCCAGACCACTGAAATCAGACTGTCTGGGTATCATTATTTTTTAAAGAGCCCCAAGGGCGTGGCTCCAGCGTGCAGGAGAGTCTGGGAGCCACTGCGCAGGCACTTTCACAAGAAGAGGTGCTAATCCTTACCTAGTGCAGATGAGGTAATGGAGGCCCAGAGAGGCCGAGCGCTGTGCCCAAGCTCACACCCCATCCTGGGTGCTGTCAGGATTTGATTCCACTCTCACCCAATTCTGAACCCCGATTCTTTCCATCCAACCGCACGACCGAAGCCCGCTTGCTCTGCAGTTCATTCAATTTGGTTGTTCGTAAATTCTACTGGTTTCTGAATAAAATGGTCAGGTGCCCAACCCTTTCTACTCTTGGGAAACTACTCTTAAGTATTTCTCTTTGCTCTTGCCAAGAAAAAGGGAGAATTTTGCATAACTGTCCACACATATTTGAAATTCTGTGGGGGACATGTGGGCAGCCTTCCAGAAGTTTCCCACAGCTAGCCAAGCTGCAGCCACCTGGAGTCGGCTCTGCTCTGAGCAGGAAACATGTCCGCCTGGTGCCCGTCGGCACCTGTCACCCCATTGGGAAAGGGCACCTCCCTTCAGTGACAGTCCTGCACTTGCCCTTCATGGGGTCCCGCCTGTCAGGCATGCCGAACCCCAGAAACCTGAGGGACATCAGAGAATCCACTTCGTTCTTGTGCAAACCAGGCCGAAACGTGCTCTTTCTTTCATTTCTGCCTTTTTTGCAAATGAAGATTTTTTTTTCTGATGCCTGTATACTAATTTATTTTTAGTTACAGTTGACTAATATTACATTCGTTTTAGATGTACAACATAGTGATTAGACATTGATATACCTAATGAAGTGATCACCCCAATACGTCTAGTGCCCACCCGACACCATACAGAGTTATTACAATATCATTGACTATATGCCCCATGCTGTCCTTACATCCTTGTGACCGTTTTGATAACTAGCCACTTGTACTTCCTAACCCCTTTCATCTTTTTCACCCAGCCCCGTACCCCCCTCCCATCTGGCGACCATCAGTTGGTTCTCTGTATCAATAAATATGTTTCCGTTCTGTTTATTCATTTATTTTGTATTTAATATTCCACATATAAGTGATATCACATGGCATTTGTCTTTCTCTGTTTGAGAAATGAGTAATATTCCATTGTATAATATATATATGTAGCACTTTATCCACCTGTCTATCGATGGACACATAATTTGCTTTCATAGCCTGGCTATTTAAATAATGCTGCAACAGATATAGGGATGCATGTGTCTTTTGGAGTGAAAGAAACCCCAAAAACCCAATTGAAAAATAAGCAGAGGACCCGAATAGACACTTCTCCAAAGAGGACATACAGATGGCCAACAGACACATCGAAAGATACTCAACATCACTGATCATCAGGGAAATGCAAATCAAAAGCCACAGTGAGATATCACCTCACACCTGTCAGAAGGGATGTCATCAATAAACCAACAAACAGCTAGTGCTGGCGAGGGTGTGGAGAAGAGGGAGCCCTCGTGCACTGCTGGTGGGAACGCAGACTGGTGCAGCCTCTGTGGAAAGCAGTATGGACATTCCTCAACAAGTTAAAGATGGAACTGCCATATGACTCAGCAGTTCTACTTCTGGGTACTTATTTTAGGAAATATAAAACAGCAAACAAGAATTTTTATATAAGGCCCCCCACCCGAGTTTCCTTCTTCCAAGTTCCCCTGCTCTGTACCCATTTCCTGTTTCTGACCCGACCTGTCCCCTCACCTGGGCCCGCCAGCCCCCCGGCATGACACGGCGAAGAAAAGAGCGGGTAGGGGATCTCCTACTGGGCCTTCCTGCTGCAGATGGCAGCCTCAGAGGGAGTGTGCCCGCTTCTGAATGTGCTTCCTGCCGCCTGGCGCCTGCCCTGGGGGGACCAGCCCAGCGGAGGAACCAAGAAACACGCAGGGAAACCTCACCCACGAACACAAGCTTGCCAGAAGGCGCCCGCTGCGTCTCAGCCGGGCAGGGTGAAAACGCTCTGAAGCTTAGGATGCAAAGGTCAGAGCCTACAGTTCACAGAGGGGACACCCACAAGGAAAGGCCAGGCAGTATAAATAATAATGGAGATCAAAGGGGAGAAGCTTGGCTGCTAGAAACATCCCCCCAGCATCCCGTGGAGCCCTCAAAGGACGGCTTGGCACCCCCACACGCGGAGTGTTCATGCAACCGACAGGCGAGCATCGAACACCTACAGTGCATCAGGCTCCGGGAAGGTGCTGTGGACGCCCAGCTAATCAAGTAGAGTCCTTGTCTTCAAGAAGTCCACCATCTGCCAGCTGGACAGCCTGTGAGACAACAGGCCACCGGCCCACACTCCAGCCACTCGCCCAGACGCCCCAGGGTGTGACTTGGGAGCTGCCTGTGTCCTTGTGCCCTGGGACAGATTTCTGGTTTGTTCAGCCAGGCTCCTCCTTCTCATTCTCTCTACTCTGCGTGGCGTGCTGAGCACTTTAGTGGCTTCAAGCCTGTCAGTGTTGACTTCTCTCTTCTGCCCACAAGATTAAGTGGCCACAGAGGGCCTCGTGCCACCCTCCGACCTTCGAAGGCAGGATGCCGGGGTTCAGAGGGCACGGAGGATTTCAGGTGCAGGGTCTAAGGAACGCTGTGCGAAGAAGTCAACAGGGAAAAGCAGGCTTCCTCAGACTTCGTGGGCGTATCTGGGGAAAACACCTAAGTTCAGCAGGGGCTCAGGGGCCACCGCCTTCCCTGCAGTGAGTGGCGTTTACACTGAACAGAAAGCTGTACCAGATCACAAAGAGGCAGCCCAGAAAACTCTTCGCCCAGACAGCTGCTTTTCAGAGGTGACGGACACTTGGCCTGGCTGGGATCGTCAGCGGGGGGAGGGGGGGGCAGGGCCTGGACGGGGTTCTTCCTCCCCTGTGGGCCCCAGCCCTGGACTCGCCCTTCTCAGCCGGTCTAAAGAAAACAGGCCTTTCCACCACCCGAGCCTGCACGAGCCGCTTTCTTCCTCCTCGTCGGAGGCTCGGACCTGAGATGAAGGGGACAGTGCCACTGGCCTTGGCAAAGCTGGCGCTGACGACGGTCATAGAGGTGCTCAGAGAGAGGGCACCCCCTGCTTGGCAGATGGGCAGGCCGGCCGGCTGGAGAACTGTACATAGTGCGTCAGTACACCCATCACACTCTAACCCAAAATGTGCCCAGTGTCAGTGCCTGTGGAATGCTGTACATGGCCAGGCTAATGGAATCAGTGAGCACAGTGGTGTTAAACGGAAAGGTGTCGACACAGTTGCTAATGATTGTCCCCCTCTGAGTCCGCGGGGACACGTGAATAGCTGGAGGTCTGGGGTGCGATTATTCCCGTAGGTGGATTGGGAGTCAGCCATCGCGTGCTCTTCCCAGACGCCCTGTGTCTTATTAGAAGTGCAGCGAACAGAATTTAATGCGATTGAAAAGAAATCCGACAGACTCCGATCTAAAGAATGTCATTTCAGGGAAATCGCAGCGACTTACAATTTATTGCTCCTAAATTGGAAAATCAGTTTTAAAACATCGTAAACTTTTGGTTGCAGGCAGCACGGAAACAGATCTGAAACGGAAAGGAAGGGAGGGAGAGCTCGCCCTGACGGAGCACCTTCCAGCCGCGGGCCAGCACGCTCGCAGTTTCCCGTGCCATCCTCACAACAGTCAAATGAGACCGGAGTTCCTTTCTCTGAGTGATAAACGAGGAAACTGAGGCTCAGCAAGGGAAAGTTCTCCTGCCCAAGGTCATGGGGTAGAAAGTTGCAGCGTTTGAATTTGAAATCACGGCCATTTGGCTCCAAAGCCTGTACTCATTGAATCCACTGTGATTCCCATATGCATGGAAACGTTTCCTTTCTCCCACAAATTGACCCCCAACAACTGCCACTTACGTGGTCCCAGAAGTCGGTGGCTCCGCCACGGCTCTTTCTGCTTCTCTGCTGCTTAACGCGCCCCCCCCCCCCCTCGCCCCAGCTGCAGTTTATTCAGAACTGGCTGTTCCCGGACAGATCTCGAGAGTTTTGGCCCGTGTGGTTTCTCCCGCCTGCGATGAATGTTCTGCCGTCCAGACCCAGTCACTCCTTTCTCCGGGCAGCGTTCAGGCAGCCGGTGTTGTCGAGTGCTGTCGGCGGCCAGGCAGGGCCCTGCAGCAGGAAAGGCTGGGTTTCTGTCAGCCCCAAGGCCATCCTAGTAGTACAGACAGTCGGGCTAACTGAAAGGTCAGTGTCTTCTCCTTTTGTACCCTATAACCTTGTGTTTGAACCTTTGGGGACCTTGACCCACTGCGTCTGTCTGTCCTCCAAATGCGTCCCCAGAGAATGATTCCTTTTGTGCTCTGGAGCTCAGCACTGCCATCCAAGTGGATGTCTGTCGTATTTAATCCCATGTACATGAGGGCATGAAGTGTTCTCGAAGCCCTCCACCCCTGCTCTGTTTAATTACCTTCACTTCTTTATCTGACATGGGTTGCCTAGAGTTGTGTACTATATTGTTGACTATATTCCTGGGCTCTGTATTCTGTTACATTGATCTTTGTCTCCCCCCCCCCCCAATACCACACTGTCTTGATTACGGTAGCTTTATAGTAAGCCTTGAAGAAGGGAAGTATCAGTCCTCCAGCTTCGTTCATCTTCAGTAGTATGTTGGCTATTCTGCATCTTTTGCTTCTCCATCTAAACCTTAGGATCAGTTTGTCAATATCCACAAAGTGACTTGTTGAGATTTAGATTGTAATTGAGTTTGATCTATACATCAAGTTGGGAAGAACTTAAACCTCGGCCACACTGAGTCTTCTTACCTATGAATACAGAATACCTCCCACTTATTTTTTAATAGTTTTTTTTAAAGATTTTGTTTATTGATTTTAGAGAGGAATGAGAGAGAGAGAAAGAAGTGGGGGGAGAGGAGTGGGAAGCATCAACTCATAGCAATTGTTTCCCATTTGTGCCTTGACAAAGCAAGTCTGGGGTTTCGAACCAGCGACCTCAGTGCTCCAGGTCAATGATTTATCCACTGCGCCACCATAGGTCAGGCACCTCTCCATTTATTTAGACTTTTCTTTCATTAAAGTTTTATAGTTTTCTTTATATAGATCTTATGCATATTTTGTTAGCTTTATACTTAAGTACTTCATTTTTTTTTTTTTTTTGGTGCTAATGTGAACCAAATCAGTCTTTAAAAAATAAGTTGAACTGTGTTGTTCTTGTTCTTTAAAACAACTTGGCTGCTGCTTCTCCTAGTTTTGCAAATTAAGCCAAATTGGTTCACAGAAGTGGAAATACACTCAAGTTGTCAGCGTGTCTTATTTATACCTAATGATTCTGTTCATACGGAATAATTATCAGCTATCCTCTACTATTGATTATTTGCATGTTCGTGAGGTCAGAGATCCCTAAAGTTTAATAGAAATTGAATTAGAATTGTAATTTATTTCAAAAATAAAACGCATTGTTCAGATGAGCATATTTCACTGCATGCTGGATCCCAGACCTTTCACAGATAAAATTCAGAAGAATGAGAGAATGCTTCTTTCTTTGTGATGAGCCTTTCCCTTCCCAGTCAAGGAAAAGCCTTGGATCTTCGAATACGAAACTACTCAGTATGGTTCAAATTTCTCTATTCTATTTGCAATTAAGATAATGGCCAGCTTTCTTAACTGAAAAATTGAAAAGTGTCTGGCTACACAACATAACCTCAGTTTCTGCACTGGAAAGTCACCATTCCTATAACTCAGTGTTTAATGGCTTTGGACCTAGTAAGCCGATGTGGTGAGACCCCCCCAATCTGCATGCTGTAGGCCAGACATAGTGCAACGACAATCAGAGGAACACCTTCCAGATTCTAGAAGGCAAATGTTCATGCTTTGATTCATTACGGGTAGGTTTGTTAAAATAAGCTATTTTGAAGCACTCCCCTCAGCAGACTTAAGAAACGAGTCCCCAGGAATGGCCCTGTCTAGACTGTGAGGTCAGCTGTGCTCCTCTGCTTGGCAGGTAGCAAGCCCACCAGGTAACCAGGTGGCCTGGAGCAACTCTCTCTCCCATCAGTACCATATCTCCATGGGGCCCGCCTCCCGCGCCTGGCTCTCAGTTCCAGGAGAGCCTGCCTGCCTTGGTTCAGTGCTCTCCGAGGAGCAGGCCTTGAAAATCACCAGCCTTGCGTGTCACGTGTCCTCACAGGCTCATTGGCTCAAGCTTTCAACCTTGTAAGTCATTTAACACATAGGCCATGAAACCTGATGACTCATCTCTGGGCTTCAGGTATCAGCGTGGACTCATCCTCACACCAGGGCGTTCTGCCCTGAAGTTTCTTCTCCCTGGGATTAAAGCACCTCTTTGAAGCAGCAAGGTCAAAATTCCTCATCCCAAGGGTCTGGTCAGAAAACCAGTGCCCATCCAAGCATCTCACTCCATGAAGCAGGACTAATAAATGCCAGCCCACAAGGCTCCCACTTCTGGCAACACTTGAGGAAAGTGTTTGGAGTTCTTCAGAGAAAAAAAGGATATTTAGGGGCTAAATTGCATTACAGTCAATGGAGTGAGAATACGGTTTTTAAATTGCAAGACCTGGTGAGCATTTCTGCAGCGAAACTATGTATTAGAGCGCATGGATTTCAATTTCCAGGTCCACCATGCCCAGACTGCTCTGCGCCGGTTTATGGCAGACCTCCTGCTGTAAGTGCTGTGACTTGAGTTTATTAGTTTCTGGCATTGAGACCTGTATTTTTGAGCGATTGCTATAAAATGTATTGGGGGAGTTATTATTTTCCTTTAAAGAATGTAATACTAAAACAAGTTTTTAATAAAGTGTTTTGAAAAGGCAATAGGCTGAAAAAAAAAAGCTGAGCAAAACTTCAAGCTGGTAATGAACTGAATATGTCTCTAATTATATTGAATTTACAAGTAATAGAATGACGCCGGGTTAGCAATTGCTTTGGAGTGAAATTGCGTGCCCGAAGGAAGAGACATCTGTCTTTAAAGTTAGGAGAAATGGGTAGACGTACTGATTCATTAGATTTGATTTTAAATATCTTGCACTCTAGATTTTTCAAGATCTGATTGGTCCAAAACCAGATTCTCCGATAAACATTTTATACTGAAGTTTGGTTCGGATTTTTCAAAAACAAAGTCTTGAGTATAGACATGGCATCTCTTTGCCATGGAGCCCGAATGCCTCTGAATTTTCACGGTGGTACCTCGAAGTAAAATTTGGAAAGTAATTAGAAAGTGCTCAGTAGAATTCCTGCACACCAGGTTGAAGGCTCCAGAGTTCAACAGGTTTGAGTTCTCCGAGAAAACAATTCAATCAAATGTATAAATAATTCACTCGATGCTCATAGAACTGCCTCCGCATCATTCGTCTTTAATAAGCCAAATCCACAGATAAATAGGGGGCTGGCTGGCACAGAGGTTCTTGTCTCTCGCGATGTGGCTCTAAATCAAACCCCATCGTGAGCAGGGCAGGTTGCTCCAAGAGGAGCCGCCTGGCGTAGGGAAGCCCTGGGCTGTCCTGGGCTTGGCGCTCTCCCGGTCACAGTCACGACGTTCAGTCCCACACGCACAGGTGCACTGAATACGGTGAGCACTGGTGCGCGAGGTTGCAGGATGGTGGTGGGCCAGGACCCCTGAGGCCAGCAGCTCTCCATGTCAATGGACTCTTTATCTCTGTGCTTTAAATGCAGGCTCTGTGATGCTGAGAGTTTTCCATTTCATCCCCACAGCACTGTGTGGGGGGGTACCTTTTATTACTGCTCTCGCCAATTTTGTGGACAAGGGGATGAGGATTTAGAAAGGATTAGCATCTTATATGGAGTCTGGTAGATGCTCTGGTTTTTTAACCGCCAGCCCACACAGGTCAGTCTTCCTCTAAACTACCCAGCATGATCGAGGTATTCTGAGAAGTTGAGGAGCATAGATAGCTTCATGGAGTAGCAGAGGTGCGGAGAATTCAGACTTATTAGGGTCCCAAACGTAGGAAGTCCAGGACAGACTGGAGGTTTTCAGGGATCCCATGTGGGGCATGTGCGTGACAGTCACACAAGTGCCCTGCGGGAGCCAGGGACCAAAGTAAAGGTTCCTATCTTGGTTCTGTCACCAAGCACTTCTCTCCCAGGCTTGGGCCGCAGTTTCCTTATCTGTCCTATGAAGGGAATTCAATTTTTTTTTTTTTTGAGTTCAACATGAACAGAAGTCTTTTGAGAATCAATATTATCATCACTGATAGAATTTTTGTGTGTGTGTGACAGAGACAGAGAGAGGAACCGATAGAGACAGACAGACAGAAAGGGAGAGAAATGAGAAGCATCAATTCTTCATTGTGTCACCTTAGTTGTTCTTTGATTGCTTTCTCATATGTGCCTTGACCAGGAGGCTACAGCAGACCAAGTGACCCCTTGCTCAAGCCAGTGACCTGGGTCCAAGCTGGTGAGCCTTGCTCAAACCAGATGAGCCCACACTCAAACTGGCAACCTCAGAGTTTTGAACCTGGGTCCTCCGCATTCCAGTCCAATGCTCTAAGGGGAGTTCAATTTTATCACTAAAATTCTATAGCCACCAGAGTCAAGAAGGCTGCTCCATTGAGGAGTCAACCGTACTTGACCTTTCTGGGCTGTAGGGCGACAGCACCACGAGCCTGCTGGGAAATGTGGGGTGAGACAATGGCGCCGTATCCCACCCCGGTTACCTGCTGATGGGCAAGCGTGACCTCCTCCCTCCCTCCCCCCGCCCTGCTCCCAATGACGAAAGGACTTTGGGAGGCTTAAACCAAAGTATTACGGCTTTTCTCTAACTACTCACTACCATCTTGGGTAAAATTTGTTCTTATACGTGAATGGCTCCATATTCGTTTATCCTTCCCTGGAGCCATTCCTCCCCCGGATTATGAGTTCTTGAATCAGGAAGCGAGATTTTTACCTTTTAACGTCCTAGAAACCGCTGTAAGATATGTCACAAGGATGAAACAAAGTCATTTTCACCTGAGGCTTTGATAACCCTTTTAGTCAGATGCCTTTGCATAAAGTACAATCCTGGGTGAATTTCCTCTGCCAGGAGTTAATGCGTTTCCAACAGCACATTATGGCAAATGCCTCTGCCTGTCAGTTGTTCCACATCAGGGTCGTAAAGAACACGGCTGCTCCAAGTTGCCTTTATCTTTCGTCTCCTCCCCAATGATTGGCACTTGCTTCTGGGTTTGTGGTCGTTTTTTTTTTCTTTCAGTCCTTGGATCAAGACCAGAGAGTTGCTTCAGGATTCGGACTTCTACGTAAAACTACGTTAGCTTTAAAAACTCGAAGGCATTTATAATTTGCATTCTGATTTCAAAGACACCATTTGAGGGCACCCTTTAAGATGACCCTTTACAATAACTGATGTGCTAGAGACAGCAGATGTCCATATATGCAGGGTCATTGTTTGTCTTGATAGAATCAGCGATCTGCCTTCTAATGTTTATGCGCCTCCAAATAATTTTATTGTGTGTCATCCTTCTTATTATCGTCGGTGTTCTGAGGCCCGTTTACTTTATCTGTTAAGCAGAAGTATATGTAGCGTTCAAAGCGATACATCATAAAGGTAGAGAAAGGTGAACCCTTTGATATATTGCAAGTCTTTCATAGCATGAAATAACTATTGCCTATTATTTTACTCCTGACGTTTTTATTTTTAAGGGAATTTCACTTGATTTGTGGTGCTGACACCTCTGATATGTTGTTTCCAGTGACCTTACATCCAAAATCAGCAGCGTGTGACATTTGATGGCCCAGATAAAAAACATTAATGATGGAAGAGAGGGTTTATTTTCCTGGTCATAAATTAAGTTTAAATAACTCTGAATTTATTTTAAACTCTCCAGTACTTTTTATTGTCCAAGCAATAAATGTATTTATTACTGGGGGCCTGCCTGGGTTCCAACATGGAGCCCTTTGCTTGGCTGTTTTGGATCCTTCCTCATAGAAAACGCCTCGTACCTATAAACGCTGATTTGCACAAACTGTTCTCTAATTTCCACCAGTGGGGATCAGACGAAGGTTGCTCATTAGAGAGGTAAACCAAAGGCATTTTTGTTGTCAGTCAGTTCAAGAAAAGCATTCAAAAATGTTCATCAAACGTTCGCGGTGGGGGTGGCCAGTCCTGACTGAATCCTGTTCTGGAATTAGCAGGAGAGGTACAGGCACAGCCCAGCGCCCCCTCTGCAGCCCTGGGGGGACAGGATTGCTTTCGACCCTGATGTATTCTCACAAAAGCAGAAGCTTGTTTTCCCCATTTTGTTCTTTATAACTTTCCATCTTCGTGTGTATGCTTTTTGTACTCATTTATTAGATGTATTGTAAAATTACATTGAGAATTTCTCAGTTTAAAAAAAAATTATGATTTAATATTTTTTAAATTTATATGTTTGAAAATTGCCCATTTTTTTTAATTGAGATATAATCTACAGACCATAAAACTGGCCATTTTAAAGTGCACAATTCAGTGGTTTTTAGTAGAGTCACAAGGTCATGCAACCATTACCACCAATTCCAGAACACTTTCATCACCCCAAAAAGAAATTTCCTATATCTGCTACCAGTCACTTACTATTCCTCCCTTCCCCCAGCCCAGGTAACTACTAATCCACCTCTGTCTCTGTGGATTTGCCTATTCTGGACACTTAATGTCATTAGAATCATGCAGTACGTGGCCTTTTGTATTTACCTTCTTTATTTAGCATAAGGCTTCCAATTCTGTAGCGTGTATAAGTACTTCATTCCTTTTTGTGGCTGAATAATATCCCGTTATGTGAATATGCCACATTTCGTTTATCCGATGGATAGATATTTTATTTTAAAATTTTCATCTGTATGTTCAAAAGTTGCCACGTAATTCATTCTCCAGGCATTTCTTCTGTTTTGAATATTTTTAAAAGTTAGATTTTTGTAAAAAGGCTATACAGTATATGTGATTTTAATATCTTCCATAATAACAATCCCAGATCTCTTACTGATTTCGTACGCATATCTTAAATGTCTCAATAATGTCATTCACTATATACAAGTACCAATTTAAAGACAACATGTGATTCTTGAATCTACGGAATGCTGTTCAAAGGGCTTTTCATGAAGACCAGCTGCCTGACCCTCCTCCGAGTCCAGGACATTTTCCCTTGAAGTGCAGCTGCATCCAACACGAATGCACCCTTCACTGGGCTGTAAATTCTTCATGGGCAGAAGCCACGTCTGCTTCTGCTTTGCCTCCAGAGCCCCAACACAGAGGAATGAGCATCCTGAATCCAGCAAACCTTTTGACAAAGTCTATCATGTTATTCTTGAAGTCCAGAGGGGGAAGTATGTGACTGGCAGAATAGCAGCCTGACACTGAACTTGGAAGGAAAACTAATTCACCAGATGACAGAATTATGATGCAAAAAGATCTTGACAGTCTGAAGTGATAGCCCCAAACTCACCGAACTTCCTGCTGATAAGCGCAAGGCGCTGTTATCAGGCTAAATAACTAAGGATGCACCTGCAGGCTGGGAGGGGCTGACTAGCATTCATTCAGATGAAGAGGTCACTCGCTGTTCAGTGTCTTTTTTCTGTCACAGTCAGAAGCATTGGGGGTATTTGATCTGGTTTTTTGAACATCAGATTTAAAGGGAACATAGTAAAGCTAGGGAGAGGTAAAGAAGGGTAAGACGCTGACAAATGACGGGGAAACCTCATCATTCAAGGGATGGTTGGCGGGTCTGAGCACCCTTAGTCTGAGTTGCTCTAAGGTGTCTCACATCTGAAGGGAGGCGAGAGGTAGCATGGAGTGGCACTACCAACTTGCCTATGACCTGGGATGGCATCAGATCTTTCTGCAAATTATGAATGAGTTTTGGCCAGATGACCACTAAGTTCATCCCAGAAAAAAAGCTATGAATTTTATAGCCCGTATAAATCAGAGACGCGTGTGGTTCAGGTTTAGTGTCCCATTCAAGAGTAGTTTAGCAGCCAGATATAACAAAAATCAATTCTATTAAAAAGTGAACTTTTCTCAGAAGACACCATAGTTACCATATGCTCATTCTGACCCATCGCCCCTTCCTCTCTTCTGCTACCTTATTACTTCTAAAAGCCCCAGAAGAGGACTAATATCTGTTGAACACTTGGTATGTGTTAGGTCACTCTTACACATAGTATCTCATTTAATTTTTATAAGCTCCATGCAAAAGATATATTATTGTGATGATGGCCACTGTATGTGTGAGGGAAAGCCTCTCGGAAGGCATCATCTGGCCCAGGTCACAGCTGGTTAGTGGGTCTGGGATGGGCTGTGAAGTCTCCCTATCTCAGCGGCTGACCTCCCAGAGGTCAGCTAGGTTTGTCCCAAGTCAGCCTGCTCCATTTGCTTTGGGTAGTGTACCTGGCTCCATGCTTCCAGCCTTGCTTCTGACCTGGGGACAGAGAACCAGGCTGACACGATGAGGCAGCACGTTTTCACTAAGAGCACCGCTCTCTAGTTTGTCCTTCCATGTCCTCTGCTTCTGGTCTTCTCAACCTCCAAAAGGTCTATCAGTCCTTCTCACACTCACTGAGAAACACGCTCCAGAATAAGCCGAGCCAAGGAGAAGGGACTTCCGGTCACCATCTCGCTTCCTTTGGACTGCGCCTCGGCCCAATGCTTGACCTGGCCCTAGTTCAGTTCACTTGCCCTCTATGGCAAGGATGGCTCTCCTGTGTCACAGAGGTTGCTCCATAGCCACCCAGAGATGCAACTGTTGTTTTCAGTACCTTGTACCATTGTGGATAAGACGGCCTGGCCCAGGGGACAGCCAGTGAGCTACAGGTGTATTGGCCCTGGTTCATTCAGAAGGCTGTTTTTCCACATGAGAAAAGAAGACTGTTTCTCCACACTCAGTCCCTAGGTCAGTGCTGCCAACAGATGTTTATCCAATGAGAAAGTGAATGAATGAATGAGTGGATGAGCGTCAAGCTCCGCTGCCGGTTTCAGAGAAGTCCCAGCTCTCGGAGAGGTGGGCCAGGACATGCTGCCCGCCCGAGGCTGTGGCAATCACAAGAGTTCTGATTTTTGAAAGTCGAGTAGGCACATTTGTGCAATACACAGTAATAAATAATAAATCCTGTTTTCACATTAAATAATCTATTAGCAAAGCAAGGTTGGTCCAGGATTTTGTTTTAAAAAATAAAAAAGAAAGAAAGAAAGAAAAAAGGGAAAAAAGAAAAAAAAATTTGGGTTCTGTAGATTAGACCTCCTCAGAGTCAGGCCATGCCTTTTAAACTCGCCACACAGCGAGAAATCTGAAGGCCCACATCCACTTGCTTCAGGGAGGAAAGACGACCTTCCCCAGGTCGGGGCTGAGTCCACAGCTGAGCAGGGTAGCATTTTCCGGCGGAGGAGTGTCTGCCATGTGAGAACGCAACGTCTCATTACGGTGGGGTGCTAATAACGGCTGTTATGCTCTTCTCATCCATTTCTGATGGACGCCTTTCAGAAGACCTCCACGGAAATAACCCCTCAGCCAATGACATGAATCCTCTTCCCCTGGTCTTCATCATTAACCCCAACACACGTCTATTGCCAGGAACCTGGGCTTTATCAGTGACCACTGATACTTGTGATTTTTCTTGGACGTTTGAGCGAGTCAAGAAGTAAGGGAGAAAAGAACTGGTGCAGTTTGGTTATCTTTTCGCTTTCAGCAGGAACACCTGGCTGCTCACAGCCCGTAATGGTGAGCAAGTGGTTGTGAAAACCAGAACCACCCCCTCCAAGTTCAACTCCACCTCCCCCACCTCCCGAACACCGACTAATTGATTAACCAAGGGTTCTTGAACAGAATGAGCTGATGAGGGTAATTTATTGAGATGGTATCTTTTGTCATCATTTGTCTTTGAAAACACCGAAGAAACCTGCATCCAGAGGAGGCAGCCAGCCCACCGACATGAGCAATGGCGGACGCAGCACCATCAGTTACAGGCACTGCTCGATGCTGTAGCTTTCCAGCTAGCCAGAGATCCAATAACCGCAACGGGAGGGAAAAAACACATCTTCACTTCTTGTGTTTTAAACTTTTGCGGCACTGGCTTATGAAAATATTTGGGGTTGTTCACTGCTCTGCTCTCTGTAGCATAAACATTTATTTAAATGGGGCTGTCTCTAGTAATGAAGAATGAAGGAAAAACAATGGTCTGATTTTGACAAATTAACTTGTGATTTGGAGAGTCAGTGAAGCAGGGAAGAGACATTCCTAACTATACTAATTAAATGAGCTTGCAACATTTATTTTAATGCAATGGAACCAGCCATATGAAGATGAACATTTTAATTTATTTTGCAGTGACATTATGAAAAATTTCGCTGCTGCAGATTATCTGCAAAAACAAATCTCATCAGCATCTAGGTTTGTGCAGGAAATTTCCATCTTTCACATGAGCCTGACCTTCCCCAGTGGAAGTAAATGGGAATGAGCGAAGTTACTTGAAAAGTTTTTCTGAAGGTTGTCTTTCCACCGAGGCCGGGCTTTATGTTCAAATGACTTCTCTGCCAAACACATTCATTTTTCATGGTGCGGCATAGATGAAAAATTCCGAATCCATTCTATGGGGAATGCAAATATAGCTCATTAGTTCTAAAACATTTTTCATGAAAGACTGCAGAGTATTTGCCGGCAGATGAGGCTGCATAGTTCCAGCCAAGAATGAACACCACATGTCCCACTAATTGTTTTTTAAAGTTGTGCCTTTCCTCTCTGGCACCCAGGAGCTATTGAAAATAAGAAACCATATGAAAAATGGAGGCGGCGCCTCGCGTACTTTGACATTATTCTGTACTTGGTGTCTTGTCTGTTGTTGGATTTTTTTTTTTTCCTCCCTTTCTCTACCTGCAGCCATATTCTAGAGGCAAAAGGCACGGTTCTGTAGATGATCAAAGCATTTTTGCTTCTCAGAGACTGATAGAGCACGCGTTTTCTGCAGAGGCAGCTAAGGTCCAAGGGCTGTGGCTCCAGGGCCCCGGCCTCCAGCGCCACAGGAGGACAGGCTGGCCCAGCACCAGCGGACAAGACAAGCTCCTTCCAGAGAGAGGCTGGGTGGGCTGCTGGCTCCAGGCCACCACCACAGGCCGCGTTTGGAAGTCACGCGATCCAGATGTCCTCTAGACTGATGTGCCCACTGGAGCTCTGCCAAGGAGCCTGGGAGGAGAGCACCCACCTCCCTTTCCAAGGCTGTGCTGCCCACTGGCTATTGCTCAAGGCCGTGCAGGGGGATGTGGTAGACTGCAAGTGGCAAAAAGCCTTTGTAAATTTGAGGCTTAGCAAAAGGCTAAGTTCTCCCCCCCCCCACCTCCATATTGGCCATGAAGCTGAGGATTTGCACTCATCTCATACCTCCACTTCACCTGCTTGCTTAAGTTGCTGGATGCAATTTATATGCCCAGATGTTGGTTGATTTCACTTATGCATGGTGGGGGGATTGCTGTTTATGCCTTAAGAGAGTTCCTGTTTTTGCCTCAGCTGTGTGACTTTGTATCAAAGACCTCCTTATTTGCTGTATAATAAAGCAGGGGTCCCCAAACTACGGCCCGCGGGCCACATGCGGCCCCCTGAGGCCATTTATCTGGCCCCCGCCGCACTTTCGGAAGGGGCACCTCTTTCATTGGTGGTTAGTGAGAGGAGCATAGTTCCCATTGAAATACTGGTCAGTTTATTGATTTCAATTTACTTGTTCTTTATTTTAAATATTGTATTTGTTCCTGTTTTGGTTTTTTTACTTTAAAGTAAGATATATGCAGTGTGCATAGGGATTTGTTCATAGTTTTTCTTAATGTCCGGCCCTCCAACAGTCTGAGGGACAGTGAACTGGCCCCCTGTGTAAAAAGTTTGGGGACCCCTGTAATAAAGCAAACTGGGGGCTACTGGGCTCTCGGATATTGCCATCAGCATTGAAGAGGCCTCCCAAGTCCATCCTCTTTTCTCTATTTTCTTAATTCTGCACTGTTCTCCCTCAGGACCCAGAATTACTAGCTGCGCTGGTCTGCAACAGGGGGAAATCTCTCTTTCTCTGGACACCATGTCCCCCACCCGCCTCCCACCTTGTGCTTCCCATCTGAGGGGCCCCGATGGTCTAGCTCAGGGTCGGGAACATTTTTGGCTGAGAGAGCCATGAATGCCAGATATTTTAAAATGTAATTCTGTGAGAGCCATACAATATCTTTAACACTAAATACAAGTAAATGTGTGCATTTTATGTAAGACCAACACTTTTAAAGTACAACGAGTCTCTGAATTCTTTTTAATGATGTTGTTATGCTGTTGCTAACCAATGATGAATAAAGTATTTCTTACCATTAATGCAACTTCTGGTGCTGCATAGTTTTGCCGATGGCTTTGTAGTCTGGTTGATATGTGGTGAGGTTAAGCTTCATGCAGGTGTTGAGACTTCCATCCATTAAACGTGATCGTAGGTTGATCTTAACGTTCTTTAGATGTGAGAAAGACTGCTCACATGCATACGTAGAGCCAAACATTGTCAGTACAGCAATACTCACATGTTGCAATGTGTGTTATGTGACAGGAAGCACGTTCCAAGTTTTGACAATCAGCTGGTCCAAGGGTTGAAGTTTTTAAATTTCTCCCCACTTGTGTTTGCTCGCCAACTCTGCTTGCTGTCGTGCAAGTCTTTCCAAATCTTCATTCAGTGACTTGAACTTATTCACCCACATGTCTGAAGCCTTCGGGTCAGCAGCTTGTAGCTCAAAATCTCTGACGGAGACACTGGGGATGTAATTCATGTCAGCACTGTCCACTGCACCTTGAGTGGATGGGTGATGAACTTAAAAAGATGAGTGCGCTTTCAAAATTCTGCAAAGCGTACTTTGAATGACTGCAGGAGATTAGATGTGAAGCCCGCTAGCTGCTGGAGATCAAGATGTTGAGCAGGGTCACTTGCTATGCATGCATCTTTAAACACTCCCAGTTTTTCAAAGTGTAGTAAACAACCTGTTTCAATGTTGGTGATGAAGAGTTCCAGCTTGTTTTCAAATGCAAACACTGCTTGTTGAAGGGATAAGACTATATTTCCTATGCCTTGCATTTTCACATTGAGCTGGTTCAGATGTTCAGTCATGTCCTCGAGATAGTAGAATTTCAGGAGCTACTCAGTGTTAGCTAACTCAGGATGCTCGACGTTTTTCATTTCAAGAAAAGTTCAGATTTCACTCAGACAAGCTGCAAAACAGCTGAGCACCTTCTCTCTTGACAACCAACGCCCATTGCTGTGCAGAAGCAGACCAGCATAATTATTCCCAACTTCATCCAGCAGTGTTTTAAACTGGCGATCATTTAAAGCTCGGGCAACTATAAAGTTGATCGCCTGAATAACCAGCGACATTACCTCACCAAGCTGCTTGCCACACATCTGAGCACAAAGCGCCTCCTGATGTAGGATGCAGTGAAAACTTAGGATGAGTCTCTTTTCATGTTCACGAAGAGGCACTACAAATCCTGTTTTTCCCCACCATGCACAGAGCACCATCAGTACACACCGAAATAAGTTTATCCATCGGTAGATATTTTTCTTTAGCGAACTCAATGAAACACTTGAATAAATCCTCCCCTCTTGTTGTCTCTTTCATAGACAAAACAGCAAGACTTTCCTCAAGTAGTGTGTCACCGACAGCATACCTTGCAATCACACTGAACTGGGATAAATGCTTATGTCTATTGACTCATTCAAAGCAAGATAAAAGAATGGTGCTGCATTTATGTCCTTCATTTGTGTTGCCCCAATTTGATTTGCCATCATGATGGTACAATCGTGAACAGTTCTTGCTGACAGAGGCATGTCTTTTATTCATTTGATTATCTTGTCTTTATCCAAAAAGTCATCAAAAAGTTCATTGGCAACATCAAGCATGAATGTTTTGGCATACTCCCCATCTGTGAATGGCTTTCCGTTTCTCACAATTGCTAAAGCACCAGCAAAGCTAGTCGAATTCCAGTCACCTTGTTGAGTCAAAACATGGAGTTGCTGCTGACTAGCTTGCACTCTGCACAGTAGCTCTTGACATGCTTTCTTCCTGCTGTCCCCTGCTGGATATTTTGATGCAAATATAGTACGGCATGTGTCAAAGTGCCAGTTTATATTTGAGCGTTTCATGGATGCAATTTTATCATTGCATACTAGACACGCTGCAGAACCTGCTCTCTCCACAAAGGCGAATTCCTCTGTCCATTCCTGCTGAAAAGTATGATACTCCTCATCTTTTTTTCTTTTAGCCATCTTCTTCGTCAAAAGGGTTTCTGCAATTAGCTAGCTGACTACTTGATTAAAAGGAGGAAAGTTTACTTCCTGACCTCACAGCAACCCGTGTACGTTATGCATTATCCAATAAAAATTTGGTGTTGGCCCTGGCCGGTTGGCTCAGTGGTAGAACGTCGGCCTGGCGTGCGGGAGTCCCAGATTCGATTCCCGGCGAGGGCACACAGGAGAAGTGCCTATCTGCTTCTCCGCTCCTCCCCCTATCCTTCCTCTCTGTCTCTCTCTTCCCCTCCCGCAGCCAAGGCTCCATTGGAGCAAGGTTGGCCCGGGCGCTGAGGATGGCTCTGTGGCATCTGCCTCAGACGCTAGAATGACTCTGGATGCAACAGAGTGACGTCCCAGATGGGCAGAGCAGTGCCCCCTGGTGGGCATGCTAGGTGGATCCCAGTTGGGCACATGCGGGAGTCTGTCTGACTGCCTCCCTGTTTCCAGCTTCAGAAAAATGAAAAAAATTTGGTGTTGTCTTGGAGGACAGCTGTGATTGGCTCCAGCTACCCACAACCATGAACATGAGTGGTAGGAAAAGAATGGATGGTAGTACATGAGAATGTTTTCTATTTTTAACATTATTATTTTTTTATTAAAGATTTGTCTGCGAGCCAGATGTAGCCATCAAAAGAGCCACATCTGGCTCGCGAACCATAGGTTCCTGACCCCTGGTCTAGCTGGACCACACTGCTCTGAGTAAACCTCGGTTCCCAGGCAAGGCCTCTCTGTGACTTTGGTCATATCTATCCAACTCACTACACACCGTCCTGGCGAGAAGAGGCCACACGCTCCTGGGGCTTCTGAGCAGCTCTCTCCAGGTGTGGACTCCGCACGCGTTAGGGGGTGCTTTGTGGGGTCTGCAATCACCGGCGGGAGCGGGCTTCCACCCTCCAGTTCTCACTCCGGGGAGCCTTGCAGCCCCGCCCCCTGCCCTGCCCCTGGCCTTGGGCACAGGAAGTGGCTGAGACCTCTTTCCTGCCCAAGGGTACCCTGTGCCCGAGGTGCCTATAGGACAGGTGGCATGGCCAGCACCGTGCATGCCCTGTGTCGGAGGGTGGGGTGCACCTGTGTAAGAGGGACCTGTTTTTTCCAGCCTGGTCAGAGAAACCTCAGCGGGGTCTGAAGCTCCACCCTAAGGCTTGCGGGTACCCGGGCCGCTCCCTGGTGTCCCCGAGGACTCAGCTCCGCGCGGATTCGGTCTGCGGGCGGCAGGGGTCCTGTGGGGAGGGTCAGCTTGCTGAAACGTGTTAAGTTCTGTGGGGTCTGCTCATGCGTGCCCATGGTATTGTTTAGAAAAGGAACCCCGTTACTAACGTTTCCTCAAGAGAGGACCTTGCCGCCCAGTTAGCTCCTATCAGCTACTTGAATGATTATTGCATGGAAACAGGTCACGTGTTCAAAAGAGTAAATGCACGGTTTTTCATGCCAGGGAATTATGAGCAAATCCATTGTCAGGCCCCACTTCTCTGCCACCTCTTTGCAAAAACCAAATAAACAAGTTAAACATTAGGAAGAATGTAAATCACAAAGTGAGAAGGGCCCATTTAGTGTTCTTTTGGGACTCTCAGCTAATAGCCCCACTGAGAATTTCTACCACGTTCTCTGAGATGATAGAATTAGGTTTCCTAAAATGAACTTAATCAATGTGAATATGGATCTCTAACAAAACGTCTTGGAAATCGACCTTCTGCAGACAGCTCCCTTCACCCCACTCCACCTGTTAATGGCCCTGTCCAAACCCAAGACAACCTGGCACATGGCGGGCATTCAATGAATGTTTGTGAAGTGACAAGTTAGAAAATCATCTTTTTTGTGTGAGAGAGAGGTTGGAGAGCATGCTAGAGTGGAAACGGGCCTTGGCTGTAGGGACCTCTTTGGGGGCGACTATCAAGAAAGTATGAGTTCGCATAGCTCCAACCTGTTGGCTTCAGAGGGAATCTTAATAGGCCCCTAGTTCAACTCTCTGGTTTTACAGATGTGAAGGAGAGGGCCCTACCATGGAAACTGGCCTGTGGAAGCTCCTAGAGCTAACGTTAGGGATGGTGCCCGCCCCAGGGGTCCTCAGCTAGGATTTTGAAATGTGCTGCAAAATCCAGCCACACTCAAGCCCCTCCTAGGCAAGGCAGCAGCATCACTGCTTAGTTGCAGGTACTTATCAAAGCCCTGAATTTGGCGCTGTTTTGGATTTCTGCTCAAGAGGAGTTTGTGATGTAGTTGAGAAGATAAAAATATAAATAGACGTAAATGAACACAGACACCATCCATTGTATTAAATCACACAGCATGGCCTACATATAGTCAGCCCTGGAGTATCTGAACCCACGTATAGTTCAGATACGTGGAGGGAGCAGGGCGGAGTTAAAGGTGGAGCAGGGCAGATATACTTGACACAATCCCCCAAGATGCTTACTTTCATAGAATATGGAGGCGGCTGGCCTGGTCCCCAATGTCACCTCTCCCAGGGAAGAGGCACACTTCCCACAATTTCCTCTGTAGCGGGTCACAAATTCAACTCCAATTACAACTTGCATGGTCAGAGGAAAAATTACACCAGGGGTCCCCAAACTATGGCCCGCGGGCCGCATGCGGCCCCCTGAGGCCATTTATCCGGCCCCTGCCACACTTCTGGAAGGGGCACCTCTTTCATTGGTGGTCAGTGAGAGGAGCACAGGATGCGACGCATCCTGGAGTACTGTATGTGGTGGCGCCGCAAAGTGCAGCGTCGCTCACGTACAATACTACTTCTGGTGACGCAGGATGTACGGTCACGGCTCCAGAAGCACGTCATATCACTTGTTACGGCTAGCAGTGACAAATATGGAACTGGACATTGACCATCTCATTAGCCAAAAGCAGGCCCATAGTTCCCATTGAAATACTGGTCAGTTTGTTGATTTAAATTTACTTGTTTTTTTATTTTAAATATTGTATTTGTTCCCATTTTATTTTTTTACTTTAAAATAAGATATGTGCAGTATGCATAGGGATTTGTTCATAGTTTTTTTTTATAGTCCGGCCCTCCAATGGTCTGAGGGACAGTGAACTGGCCCCCTGTGTAAAAAGTTTGGGGACCCCTGAATTACACCTTCATTTGCCTGTGACTAAATTGGCCTTCCTCCAGTGGGAGGGGGAAGTGAACGCACTGTCCAATCTGTTTGCCTGTCGTCCTGACAACTTAGCAGTCCGTTAGGTGGTATCAGTGCTCTTTTTGATTAGAAATGTTGCACCTCTCAGAGGCAGCCCACCTACACTGTCTTCCTCCCCTCTGAGGGTGTTCAGATACGTGGAGGGAGCAGGGAGACCACTGGGGTCACACTGGGCATGGTGGATTGGAGATGCTTGGGCATGAGGTCCTCCAGGGCGATGCCCTGTGTTCACCTGGGAGCTGCCTGCCCCGTTGGCAATGGTGGTTGCAGTCCTAGGCTGACGCAACTCCTAGTCCTGTGCTTCTGCCCGGGCAGGGCTCCGCGCAGCGCCTGGCCTGACTCAGGGGTCCGCTCTGCAGTCCTTGCTTTAGAGCTCCTCATCCCCAGAGACCCCCTCTGGCAAGCTTTTCCCAGCCAGACTCTGAGCAGCTCTGGTCCTGCCGGTGCCAAATGGATCCCTAGAGATGACTTGAAATGCAAACCTTAAGATTGCTGTCTCAGTTTGCTTGACATCACACAATACCTACCATACCTCGAGTGGTTCAAACAGCAGACATGTGTCTCCCGCAGCTGTGGAGGCTGTGAGCCCCAGATCAAGGTCTCCGGTGAGAACCCCTTCCTGGTGTGTCCTGTCGCTGTGTCCTCACACGGCCTTTCCTCAGTGGGTGCACATGGAGCGCTCTCTCTCTCTCTCTCTCTCTCCCTCTCCCTCCCTCCTTATAACTCCACCAATCTTATCAGATGAGGACTCTCCCCCTTTACTACTCCAGTTAACCTTAATTACCTACTAAAATCAGTCTGCAATTACAGTCACATTCGGGTTTGATACTTCCACATAGGAACTGGGGGTGAGAGGTGGGCATAATTCAGTCCATATTGGACCCTCTTTGCCTGCCCACTCTTGCTGTGAGGCCACATTCCCAGGGGAACGCTGAGAGGGGGGGGGGTCTCTTTCCCAAGTTTAAAATAAGGTAGAAAAAAGCAGTGGCCTCCCTTGTCCCTAAACGTTGCCCAATTCAGGGAAAATGGTACGTTCGCAACTTATAGATGAGGCAAAGAAGCTAAGGTGACATTTCTAACAGCAAAGCAGGACACTTGAGATTTGAAAGACCTGAGTTTTAATCTTTTAATGATTTCCTATGTGACCCTAAAGTGACATAATCTCCCCCTTGGGCTTTGTCCTTTCTTTCACACATGGGGGGGCTGTCTACTTCTTAAGGTGGTTGAAGACGTAAGTGCAAAAGTCTTTTTTTTGCCAACATGAAGGTGGTTTTAGATGCTTTGAATAAAAATAATGCAGAAGACTATATCTCCTTTCAAAACCCACGACATCTGCCAAGAAAAGCATGAGCTCCAACACCTGCACGCTGTTCCTGGTGGTCCACAGGATCGCTAAGAGGGAGAGCGAGCCTTCTTGTCCACGGGTGACAGGAAAGCTCGGAAACTCGCCTGAGTGAAGGGAGCCGGGTTCTGCGGAACTCAGGACAAGACAGAAAGCGTTCTGCACGATCCCCCAGTGACAGTTTGTCAAAGACAAGCAAATCCTCGAGGACATTCTCTTTAATATATTTTTAGTAAATGTTTTATTGTATTGGATTATGGGAATTAAGGGAACGAAGAAGGATCCATACCGTATTTTTCAGAAGCAATATTTTTAGAATCACAAATTATATTGAAATTTTTATACCAAGAAAATAAAAGCAAAGATCAGGAGAACTAAACAGCATTTATATATGTCTCTACAGAGATATATATGTATATTAGCAAATTGAAATATAGCAACTACCCACAAAAACACCCACATAAAAGAGATGCAAATTACATTTTTGACACATTTTCAGCACGATCACCTAATACAATTTTCTTTTATAGGCAGAGGTAATAAATAGTGCAAATGTATATTTATGGTGTGGTTGACAAATGCATTCGCTTCGAGTCAGAGGGAAAAGCTCTGGTGACTTTGCGTTGGGAACGTGTCTGGTCTACCTGGTCTAAATTGCTCTCTTTCTTCTTGATGTCTCCCTGTGACCGAGTCTGAGGTGGGACCCACCTTATGGTCTCAGACCTTGGTACATGCTTGGAATAAGGATTTGAAAATCAGGTGTTATGGTATTTGAGTGTGTTTCTATTTGAGTGCGTCCGGGTCCCTCTAGGACTCTGTGCTCCTTGAGAGGAAGGACAGTGTCTGTGACTTCTCTGCAAATCTTTCCACCTGCAGAAGAGTGATTTTCAGGGGCAGGGTGTCATCAGGCTGTGTTGATTTTTCTGGCAGAGTGGAGGTGTGGTCCTCTGACACGTGCTGTGTTCTCTAAAACGATGCTGCACTTCAGCATGTCTGAGAATCGAGCAGTGACTACTCGAGAGTATTTTTTAGCTGATGAACTTAACTCCCAAGTTGTGTGTTTTTCCTGGGAGTGCGTCCATTTCTCCAATGTGTCAGATGGGGGTTTGGTCAAAAGGGGCAAACTTAGCACTAGACGCGTGGAGAGCGGCACATTCCGCAGGTCCAGGTCCAGAGAGAAGCAAGCCCAGAGGCTTGCCCCAAACAGGGACAGAGCAGTCGGAGGATGGGAGTAGAAAAGGAGGTTCTGGGACCTCTGACCTCAGCCTGAGAGCCCCTGCCAGACCTCAGGCTGCCCTGGGGAGACACGGGTTCGGGCCTCGGGTGTGGATGCTGGTGGGGTCAGCCTGTGTGTGAATTCACTCCTATGGCAGAGAGAGGGTACCATCCTACAGGACAGGGGGAGCGGGGAGACCGAGGATCCGAGGTGGAGAGGGACAGGGAGCAGTCATCGGACCCGCCCCAGAGCCCGGGGGTGCTCACCCGGGGGACAGCTCCTGGAGAGAATGCGTGGGCCCCGGTGGCTAATGTCGTCACAGAGACACAGGGGTGAGCAGCCCTTTCTCATCAATACCCTGAGCCACAGGGCACTTGCTCCTGGAGGCAGCAGACTGGCCAAGCTCCCCAGCAGGGGAGCCAGAGACCCTGCCCGCGGCCCTTCCCCTTGGCTCCGTGTCTCAGTCCCCCGTCTGGCGCGGAGGGCCACGTTGGGGAGGCCGCTGCTCCAGCCTCTGCACGTGCGTCTCTCTCCAGGCCTGACAGGGAGACCCAGACCGCCCCTGCCATGCTGCTGTGAGCAGATATATTTCAGTTTCTTTCAGCTTGGGTGACATCCTCGGATGAAGAGCTCTAAGTACCAAGAATTATTGTTATTACTATGTAGTTACTGCCTAGCACGCAGCGAATTACCCTGCCCTGCTGTGTGGAAGATGGAGAGTGGGATGGGGGTGGGGGGAGAAGGAGAGATGGGAGAAACCAGAAGGAAGTGTACTGAAGAGGGGCGAGGACGGGGCGCCCCACGCACGGGGTCCCCCATGCACGGGGTCTCCCACGCACGGGGTACCCCACGCATGGGGTCTCCCATGCACGGGGTCCCCCACGCACGGGGTCCCCCCGGCACACTCATGACCGGAAGCAAGAGAGTATTTCTTTCCACTCAGCAAACTTAAGACGCCACGAAGACGCTAGCGCTGGGGAGGAAGCGCAGGCCGGGGTTGAAGTCCCAGCGCCGGCCCCTGCAGCTGGGTTCTCTGGCCGAGCTGTGAGCCTGTCTGGGCCGTGCTGGGCGGGGCTTGGCACGTGGGCAGCCCTCAGGGGCTGTAGCTGTTGTTATTACTACCATTACTGCTGCTATCATGAGGCCGTGAGCCAGTTGTCGGAGATTTGCAAAAAGAGCTGCTACATAATCTAAAGCATTGTTTTCAACTGGAATTGGAGTTTTCTCAGAGGGGTCTCCAAAGAGATCCAGAGACATGGGAACCCACAACCAGCAGGGAGCCACTGGAGGAGGTCAGATGGATGCCTTCCAGAACTGCTCAGGACGCCCACTGAAGGGGCAGGGCCTCAATTGAACTGAGAAAGAGTTGTTGAGAGGTGGCGTTCTTGCTAATGAACTCTGGGTGTGCGTTTCTGGAAGAGCAGCCAATATAGCATATACCTGATCAATGAAGAGTCAGATCAATCGCCCACATCAGTTTCTCCATCAAGAAATCCAGAGACCGTTCTGGAAGGTGATGCTGCATACCAGGGGTCTCCAAACTTTTTTCACAGGGGGCCAGTTCACTGTGCCTCAGACCACTGGAGGGCCGTACTATAAAAAAAACTATGAACAAATCCCTATGCACACTGCACATATCTTATTTTAAAGTAAAAAGACAAAACTGAAATAAATACAATATTTAAAATAAAGAACAAGTAAATTTAAATCAACAAACTGACCAGTATTTCAATAGGAACTATGCTCCTCTCACTGACCACCAATGAAAGAGGTGCCCCTTCCAGAAGTGCGGTGGGGGCCGGATAAATGGCCTCAGGGGGCTGCATGCGGCCCACGGGCCATAGTTTGGGGACCCCTGCTGCATACCAGATGGCTGGTTTCCCCCCCCCCCCCGGGCCTCAGGTGCAGGTGTGGGCTGGGCCGCCTTTGCTGAGACTACACACCTGTCTCTGCTTTCAGCACACCACACCGGCTGGGGTGGCCTCTGTGGTACAGTCACCTTGCAAACCTCGCCGGCCCAGGGAGTCTATGATAAGGAGCATCCCTCCTGGGACTGCCACAGGGAACTAGCGACAGGAGGGTAAGACGAAACATCGGGGAAAGATGACTGACAGGTCAGAAATGACCGAGGGTGGGAGCAGCTGGTGTTTGGACTCAGAGTTCTTCCAGCCCCAGGGGTCAGGAGACACGTCACTGCCTCCTGGGAGATCAAGGAGCAGCTCACCGTGGGAACCTCTCTCTGGTCGCGATTGCAAACACACGCTCCCCCAGTGATACGCTCAGGTGATGGGTGTGCGCTTTCGAACCAAGATGACAAAGGACCTTGTCTTAATACCTGGTTGCCCGATTCACAAGTGGGTTGAGGTTGGTAGTTGGATTTTTTCCCGCCCAATTGTTTGAAGTGGTCTGATGATTTGGGACGGGTAACTAAAAGCACCCCCCCCCAAAAAAAAGAAATGAATGGTATGAATTAACTCAAAAGGACAAGTTTGAGTGGCAGGAACTGGTGGGCTGTGTAAGTCAAACCCCTCATCTGTGTCCCTCACTTAGCATTTTCCTTTCATTCATCCCCGACTTGGTCTATTCCCAGAGTGATGGCACTTCCAGGCTAAGGATAGCAAGTCATCGCCCCTTGGAGCATTAATTGAAAGGTTAAAGGCTCACAAATTATTTCTCAAACTTCTCTCTCTGTTAAACTAGTAAAACAAAACAAAAACACTTTTTAGAAAGTCAAAGAATACCCCCACTAATTAACCAGGCTGTGAGATACCAAGCAATTTCAATTCCATCTGTATAGTTTATTATTCTTTTCTATTTCAGGAAGACAGGGCAACTCAGAAGACTGAGAAACACGTGGACTCTGGTACCCCTCACACACACGTGTGTCCTGTTTTGGAAGGGGGCCCTTTTGAAACCTGTTCCTTGCCATCATTTCAGACCTTCCGTGAATTTAGATTGAGTAGGGGGGAAAAAAACCCACAGAAACAACTCTCTGCGTGGGAGGATTTCACTGGGATGCAAAGTGGGACTGGAGGAATGTGAACACTCAGTCCCTGGACGATGCCCATCTGCTGCCAAGATGGCGAGCAGAGGAGCCTGAGGAGAGACCCCCATCCCCCGTATGTGAGAGAGCAATGGGCTCTATTGAGCCCTTTTACTTAAAGTAATAAAAGAATAATTGCCTTGTCTGCTGGACTCAAAGTTTTCAACAGATGACCCAGCCTAGTTTAAAAACTAAAAACAAAACAAAGAAAAAAAACGAATCCAAGAGGAGTGAACCACACAACGTGCGACGAAAGGAGCCAGCGCTTTGTTTGCTGGCTGGAGATGACTTTTATGACAAGTTGTTCACTGCAGATTGTGACCACCCTGACCCAGCCTCTCTCCTTCCTGCCCCTTCTCGCAGTTGGCTTTGAGGAGACACGCTCCCAAGTTTGAGAATTTATCTTGTCTGATTAATGATGTGTGCGCAGAGATTTCCGTCTCGTCTTCCCTCTCCCGGTCTCTTTTATTCCGTTGTTTGCTGTGCTACCACCCTGCGGATAGATGGTTCTGCGTGATAAATGTGAAGTTTGCATAAGCCATGTAACAGCAGGACAGCCCATTATCACTGTACATTTTCCATGGCTGTGCAAACCTCTGTAGGCTATTTTATTGCTAATAGATCCACAGAGAAACAGTCGTGATTTTACGACTCTTTTTAAAATGGAAATTCATGTTTGAGAAATACAACTGGGAGGAAACAGATGTAAACCACTTAAGCATTTGCAGAAAATTGAGATGCACACTCTTATTTACAGACCTACATAGCCTCCGTCGCTTTATTTTCAAAATTAAAATATGCAATCTGTTTACCATGGGAAATGAGGAACTGTAAACTTGTTGTTTTTCCTTTTATACGGCAATGGCCACCATCGCTGGGTTTAATGGCAGTGCTGAAGCAGAATGGCAGTTTTTTCCCCTCAGATTTTATTGTCTATAACACATTCCCTCCGTAATCGGTGCGAGAGGTAGACAAGTGGGAAAGATTATAGTGTAACTGTATGTCTGAACTCACATTATGCTTTTACAGCTAAAATGATTACCAGGCTCATTAGAAAGATTCTAACCAAGTATTTAACACTACCTGTAAATGGCTGAAAATATTGGAAGAGTCAATCAACTGCTACAAAAAAAAAATGCTTTTTTATGTTCAAACACGAAAGCGCAGCCCATCCCAAAATACTTATTCTTGTCTCGTTTCAACTTTCTCATATCTTAAGAAAGTGTGACAAATCTCACATTTTTGGAAAAGAGATATAAACTGAAGTCACAGAAGAACATATCAATGAGGTATCGTGTGTCAGTTTCATCAGAGTACGTTCCTTAGGACATGTGGCTGGTCCTCTGATGTTTGCTGTTGTTTTTTAGTTTTGGAACCACATTTTTTAAAATTACGGTACAATGTGCATAACATAAAATTTATCACGTAAACCACTTCCAAGTGTACAATTCAGCAGCATGAAGAATATTTTCATTGTTGTGCAACCATCACCCTCATCTACCTTCAGAACTTTTTCATCTTCCCAAATAGAAACTCTGTACCCATTAAACTCCAACTCCCGTTCCCCCTCCCCAGAGTCCCTCATAACTTCTGTTCTACTTTCTGTCACAATGAATGTATTCTTAGGCAACTCATGTAAGTGGAGTCATACACTATTTGTTCTCCTGTGACTGGCTTATTTCACTTAGCGTCATGTCTTCAAGGTTCATTTATGTTGTAGCGTGTATCAGAATTTCCTTCCTTTTATTTTCTTTGCTATTTTAATGTAGTTTTATTCTTGTTTTATTTTTGAGTATTTCCTTATATATACATGCCGCATTTTGTTTATGCACTCATCTGCCAGTGGTCATCTGAGTTTAATTTTGAGGAGTATTCCCAGCACCGTGGAGATGGAGGCGGCCAGCCTCTCACTGAGCTCTGTAAAACCAGCTAAGAACGAGGCCCACCCAGACCAGATCTGCACAGTGAGGCAGGAAGCCTCCTGTGAACCATAGATTTCTGATCTCCGTGCAGGCCCTTGCTCTGTGAATCTTTTGCTTTCTTCCCAGGTCTCTGTTTTAAATGTGAAAGAAGGCTAAACCAGACCCTCTTAAAAACTGAAATTCTTCTCAGAGACTGGATAGGATGGATTCCAGCCCAAGATCAGAGTTTAGAACGTGTCCTTGTGGCCCTAAAACTTCCCCCAAGTCACTCGTGGCCACTAACCTGGAAGGGGGTTACCGTGGCTTTTCACTGACCCACCCGCACTCTCTGCGTCCTTGGGTGTTATTAACAAAGCAAGGTATTTCCCAGTACCTGTGAAATTAATTTGTCACCAGCATACTATCCAATAATCAAATAACTATGAGGTTCGCCTAAACGTCACGATGACATTTTACGAGGGAAAATGGATGTTTGTCTAGTGGAAATCCTATTAATAAGGAGATGTTTTTGGCATTGCATATGTGTTGTGGCATAAACTTTGACCCAAAAAAAAGTTCACATACGGTACATATATTTATTCTACACAGCCATGCTGTGAGGTCTTCACGATAGCTCGATCATCCCCATTTACTGAACAGGTTCAGGCGATTTGTCCGTGGGCCTCAGGCCAAGTTGCGGTTTCCTCTGAGGCGAGCCGACCTTCTCTTCCCAGCCACGTGGGCCTCATCCGGGTGCCTGCCCCTTTCTCCGGGAATGCGCTCCCCTGTGGCGTGCTTACCCTTCATCCCGCTCTTAGCATCTCAGCAACCATGTTCTCTTTCACTTCCCCTGTGTCTTGTCTTCCTCAAAAGTCGGCTTTCAGTTTTTGACTTCTCTCTCCTCCACCCACCTTCCCTGGAACCGGAAACACAGAATCATGCCTCTTCTCTGGGCTCTGGATATTATCAAGCCCAGGCCACCTCCTTATCCTAGGACAGTCCCCCACAGAGTTTGCGTGCATTGATGTGCCTTCTTGCAAAGGTTAAATACAGCTTCTGCTAAATCCACTTCCTCTATACCTGAACATGTTTTCTGTTGGGCATCAAGGTGGGTGTTTGTTTGTTTGCTTGTTTATTTTTTAGCAATTTGATTTGTCTGTGCATGATCTTAGGAGCCATAACTTTTTATTCTCTTTGAATTCACTGCCTTGTACCCCAAGGCCTCATTCACACTCCTAAGTGACCTGCCCCTCTCACTGATACTGATATTGTTAGTATTAGAAAGTTGTTGATGCCAACATTTCTTGGGCGTTACCTAAATATCTGACAGATAGCCTCCCAATTAATCCTTAAAACAACCCTGTGGAATAGTTTTAATTGTTAAACCCATTTTACAGATGAGGAAACTGAAGCACAGAGGAATAAATGAACTTGCTCAAATTCACACAGCTGGTCGGTGGGAAACGGGTTTGAACCCAGGCAGCCTGACTCCAGAGCACATTAACTGCTACACCACAGCTGGCTCCCTGCAATGTGTCACCATCCGTCTCCCTCTGTGTCACAACGTCACCTGTGTCCACTACTTCCTTCTTGAAGAGAATGAATAGAGTACTTGACCTTGGCCCGCTAAGTGGAATAGTGATAAACTTCTTCCAACTTCCCTGACACATTTCTTTTTCATTGTGACAGCTTCTAAAACAAAGCTGGTTTCTCTGCTGATGACATTCAGGGACTGAATGACTGCAAACATGCGCCTTGATTTTATTCCAACTGACACTAATTTGCGAGTTGGCTGTCTGGGCACGTGTTTCTCAGGTAAGGAGGATTCTTACCACATATTGTCCCTCTGGTTTTTATCAACCTTTCCCAGAAGCTTCAGGGGTTCTTTTTAGTTCTCTTCTTTTCTGGGAGATGGAAGCGAGCAGGCAGCCAGTCCAGCCCTTTCTCCATCTGCGGATACCTGGGGCATTTCTCCCACCGTCACTATCTGCCATTTCAGCTCTGTCTCACTTGCCTGTCCAGCTGACTTGCCCCGTATCCCACCGTACCACATACAGGTTCATTCTGGTCACTACTGTTATTCTAGAAACTTTCTTCTTTTTTTTATACCTCCTGCAAGTTTTGTCCAACCCTTACCCACTCATTCTTTCCCTCCCGGAGTTTCCATTCATTCCACCAGCTCCTCCCAGATGCATGCCTTCATGGAACATGTCTTGAATCTCATAGCACTTATGAGGTGGGGAGAGAGAGTGCTTCTATCCCCAAGAGATGCTTCTAAGGGAATCCACTTCCCTTTATTCAATATAACTTCGTCCTCCTCCAGGAAGCCTTCCTGGATCATCTTTCCCAGTCACTGGCTTTTGTCTCAATTCACAACATCTACTTTCTGGTTTCCACATTTTGCAATTCATCCTATTCTGTCTTGTGGTTTTTCTTGTATTACTGGCATGCATTATTATTAATGTGTCGTGTATTTATGCTCAACTATATTTTAAGTTTCTTGAAGGGGTTTATGCTTCTGAATATTCTTCATACTGCCTTGATTACAATACATTTGCTATTTGATTTAAGTTCTGGCTGCATAGCAAAATACATTTTATTGAGTGACCAAAGCAAGAGGATTAGATGAGCCATTTTGAAATTCCTTGAATTCTAGTTAATCATTTTCCTTTTGCCCATTGGCATTCTAAGTCTACATTAATGAATGAACAAAGGAGCTAGCAGGAAGCAATAGTAAGAAAATTACTCCAGCTTATAATAAGAAAATATTTTTTAGCATGACTCTAGATGGCCCCGAAATATATTTTTTTTAATTATAAAAATACAAAAAAATAGTTATTTTATGTGTAGCCATATTACTTACTGGTTAAGAGGATGTATGTTATGGGCCAAACTGTGTGTTCCCCTCCCAAAATTTATATGTTGATTTCTTAACCCCTCGTACCAATAGTATGCAACCGTATTTAGAGATAAGGTCTGGAAAGCAGTAATTAAGTTAAAATGAGGTCATTAGGGTTGGCCCTAGTCCAATATGAATGGTGTCCTTATAGAAAGAGGAAGTTTGTACATGCAGAGAGAGACACTAGATACATAGAGAGAGCCCCAAGCTGCCTGGGTTCAAACTGACCAGCTGTGTGACTTTGAGCAAGTTCATTTATCCCTCTGTGCTTCAGTTTCCTCATCTGTAAAATGGGTTTAACAATTAAAACTATTCCACAGGGTTGTTTTAAGGATTAATTGGGTGACCGGGTGAGAACACAGCAAGGCAAGGAGAGGGGCCTTGGAAGAAACGTGACCGGCCGACACCTTGATCCCAGACTTCCAGCCTCCAGAACTGTAAGGAATGAATTTTGCTGTGTAGGTCGCCCAGTCTGTGGGATTTGATGACGGCAGCTCAAGCCAGCCATCGCAATGCAATCTGTGCTAAATCAACCTTAGAATCCCTTTTGTGGCATTTAGTCACTGCGTGCCGTGGTGTGTGTTATGTAACTCGTCTGTCAGCTTCCTCGTCTGTGACACAGGAATATCACACCTGTGTCCCTGGGTTGGTGGGCGGTAAGGAAGCTCCAAGGTGGAAGACGGGGCTTTGGAGTTGGACAGTCCAGAGTTTGAATCCAGACCCTGCAACTTACTAACTGTGGCAACTTGGCAAATGTTCCTTACCTACCCACTTTGTGATATTTTTATGAAGATTAAATGAGAGCTTGTCACACAAATCCTCAGTAAATGTTAGCTTTTCTTTCTAAATCAGGGGAGAGGGAGTCTTAGCCACTGGGTCTCAAATGCAAGATCATCCTACCAAGAGATGAACATACCGAATTGTTTTAACCTGATGCTGTTAAGTATTTAATTCCTCTAACTCCCTTTGTCGTGGTTCTGGGAAAAGCAGCCTTCCCCAGAGCTCTGCCAGGAAAGAGAAAACTTTGGTGAGGTGGACAGAGTATCCAGTTCTTCCGACAACTGTATTTCTCATTGTCACTCCGCCACTTACCAGAAACGGGATAATGTCACCTGGATACCATGATGAGTTGAAGAGGATTAGAAATAACACCAGCCAACCAATATGAAGCACTTAGTATGGGGCAAGCATGTGCTAACTGCTTTGTAAACACAGTCTCATTAAATGAGATACTGGTAGGTCTTGAATAGTACCAGGCACACCATAAATAATAAATAGTAGCAGGTAAATGGATGCAAATAGGAGATTACCTCCCATGTATTTCTAGGAATAGAATATGCTGATTTGCCTATTTAAATATTCCAGGGCATGTAACAGATTTCTGAATATAAAACAATACATTGGCATTCTGCTTTAATGCAATCATCTCACAAATGTGGTTAACATGTGTCCATTCCTGAAAAATAGGTCCCCTCTCTATATAAAGGCAAAATCAGTCTTCTTGTCTTAAAGGGAAAAGGCCAAACTTAGACTGTGAAAAATTCACCGAATGAGTGAATAAAGAGATTTTTTCTTTTTGTGAACTGCTGATTTTGGTAAACGTCCGTTTTAAAGGGTCTGTTATAATCCATTGTATGAATTTAGCATAGTTTACATAACCATTTCCCTATTCTAAGACATCTGGACTTAATCCTCCCTACCCCCTCAATTTATATAAATCACACTGCAAAGAACAATATTCAGTATAAGGCTAGTATGTTTGTTTCCTTTGTTTGAGCCGTGGAAATGTTTCCAAAGAAACTAAGGGCTCCTAAAATAATCTCAATAATTAAGTTCACTAACCCACCCTTGAAGATCTCTAGGAATGAAGTTGGCTCTCTTTTCTTTCTGTACCTGGTGCCCATTTGGAGGGAGGTGGATGGCACTGAGATGGGTAATAAAGGCAGAGGGTTCAGGAATGTCCCCCTGGGGTGCGCAGTGAGTCACTGCTGTAGCCATTTACAGAGAACATGTCCCCTCTCCTGAGCTGGCTTGCACAGCAGCACTCGGGGGCTGTCGCCTTCAACAGCCATATCTTAAGGGGGGTGCACGCAGAGCAATCAAGACTGTTGAGAGCGTAAGTTAAGGTTATTGCCACCAGCCGCACACATTCCACTAGCAGGCTGATTAGTACACTGAAGAGCTCTCATTGACATTTCGTGGTTTAACATAAAGATTTCTTTTGCATAGCTCAGGAAAGAGAGACAGATTTTCAAACAGCTGTCTAATATCTCTGTCAACATAGAAATTAAATAGATTTAGGAACTTCAGAAAAACATACGCACATTTAATGCCCAGTAATGATCAATTCCAGTTTCCAGTCGCAGAAATAGGAATTGTTTTCAATGTGTTCTGTGGGTTATTCCAAATAAACATCTGGCTTCATTTTATTTCTTTTTAATCATTTGAATGGTGATATTATAGGTCTATCTATTTGTTTGTCCAGCTACAGAGCCGATGATATTATGAAGATATTGAAATGAATCCATGTCTCCATCAACTTTCAAATGAAAAACATTGTTTTGTTTTAAAACAACCATTTCGCTTTTAGATTTGGGTTCCAAACTTCCAAACTTGTTAGCAGTATTTTTTTTTTTTACCAGTGATAATGAAAGGCAGAAATGCCACCTTGCCTTGGGTCTGTGCTTGAAGGAGAGCCGCCCTTTGCTTACCATATTGTAGACAGCGTCCACGGAAGAATGATCTCAAACTGCTGACTCTGGTGCGGTGGTCTTTCAGTCGACTTGTTCGTCTCAACCAATCAGAGAATCACTTCCCACACAGGCATCGTGTGCAGTGTGAGGCTCAAATCCCAGCTCTGCTCCTTTGTGATCTTCATCAGAGTGACTCACTTCTCTGAGCTCCAAGTTCTTCCTCATTAGTGCAGATTAATAGTAATCCACTATTAAATGAGAAATACACGGAGCATCTCAAACTGGTCACAGGACATGCAGAATAGATGAAAGCCATTCTTACAAGGGCAAATCCAAAGCCACAGAACTCTCACTGTAAATCTGCCCAGGACTGAGCTTGAGAAATGGGCCGAAATGAATTAGGCTGTGTAACCTAATACACAGGTAACCCAGCGTAACAATAATAAAACCCAATGGAAATTAACTTGGGCCCAGAGGCCCAACCTCTTCCTCTCTCGGAAGAGCACCTCAAACAAGTGAGCAAGCAGTTCAGCCTCTGTTCCGGAAGAAAACGTGAATTCACAGTCAACTGGCGTAGGGCTCTGTGGAGAGCAATAGAAACTAATCAAAATTATAGATCATTTTAATAAGAGGTCACTTTGGAGCTGTGAGGGCAGTTATAGTTATCATTGATTTAGACTGGTGTGAGGATTGTAAAGAAAACGCACCTTCAGTCTTTAAGCCCCATAGCTTCCTTTGGGTAATTATAAAGAAATACAGCGGTGTAGAGAGTTGCAGCTTCCAGGACCTTTCCATGGATGCAGGTGCACACCGGGGCGGATCAAAGCAAGTACCACATTCAAGGAAAGCTTGGTCTGATGTGGTTTCCTTACTACATTAGACATCCTGTCCCCAGCATGGGAGCTGTAACCACATTCCTCAACATTGGGTAGTATTTCATATGCCATTTGCTTTACCTAAATCAAGTCCCTAAAACCTCAGTTCTAATTTCTGTATTCATAGGCAAGATGGCACATGGACAAACAGCTTTGGATTCCAATCCTGGTTCTACCGTACCCTAATCATGTGACCATTTTCCTCATCTGATCAATGAGAATAATCGTTAATGAGAGTAATGCAGTGAGTTAATGCCTGTGATACATTCTGTCCATTGCCCTACATATAGAAAGTACCCACTGAAATAATAAAATAAATGGTAGCTATTCAAAGATGGGTCAGATTCTAATATAGATTCTAATAGAAAGTATAATGGTAATTGATTTTAGCTAAGGTAGATTTGCTTTAGGTGTGGCTTCTTGAGTAGATTATAAATAATAATAATAATAATAATAATAATAATAAACCTTTTGAAAGAGCCATAGGAATAATGCTGGCCCACTGATTTGAGACACAAAATTAGTAGAAAAAGTCTAAGGAATGCCACTTACTCTTTCTTCACTTCCACATTCTTGCTGATCTTTTCTCTGACTAATTTATCAACCACTACATGCCTCCCTCAGTGATGGACTATTTGTCAGTTTCTTCTTCTTACATTCTGTCAAATCTTTTATTTTTTAATGCATTTTGAAGATTTGTTACTAAGTACATACAAGTTCCTGGTGAATTAAGTTTTTTTAAAAAAATATGTACAGATGCAATAATGCCTTTTGCCTAAGGTCTATTGTGTCTAATATTAGTATATCAGATTTATTGTTTATTATGATTTCTTCTGTCTACTGTCTGCCTGTTGTGACAGTTTCCCCCTGGTTTTATTTTCCCGATGACTCTTCCTCTTTCCCATTCGCAGCTGGAGACTGGATCTCCTGAGTGATTCTCCAGTCTTCCTCACAGCTAGGTGTGTCCATGTGACTAAGTTCTGGTCCATGAGATGAACATAGATGAGTTGTTTGACAGCTTTCAAGAACCTAACTTCAGAGGCAGTACAAGATGTGCCATTTTCCCTCCTCCTCTTCCTCCTCTTCCTTCTTTTCCTCCTCTTTCTTTTTTCCTTCTCCTTCTCCTTCTCCTCCTTCTCCTTCTCCTTCTCCTTCTTCTTCTTCTTCTCCTCCTCCTCCTCCACCTCTTCCTCTTCCTCCTTCTTCCTCTCCCTCTTCTTCTTCTTCCTCTCCCCCTCCTCCTCTCCTCCTCCTCCTTCTTCCTCACCCTCTCCTTCTTCTTTCTCTCCCTCTCCTCCTCCTCCCTTTGTCCCTCCTCTTCCTCTTCCTCCTCCTTCTTCTTCTTTGAGGGGAGCTAGTGAGACTCCCACATGTGCCCCAACTAGGATCTACCCAGCAACCCCCATCTGGAGCCAATACTTGAGTACTGAGCTATTTTTAGTGCCTGGGGCTGACATGCTCAGACCAGCTGAGCTATCTTCAGTGCCCAGGACTGAAGCTGAAACCAATAGAGCCACTGGCTGTGGAAGGGGAAGAGGGAGAGAATGGGGAGAGGGAGGAAAAGAGAAACAGATGGTCACCTTTCTGTGTGTCCTAACTGGGAATAGAACTCAGGACGTTTATATACTGGGCCAATGCTCTATCCACTGACCCACAGACCAGGGCCCCATTTTCTCTTCTTCATCCTTTCTTCGTCCTGCATCTTAGAATGCAGATGCTGTCATCTTGTACCTCATGGTTGAGGCAACCCAATGTAGAATCATAAAATAAAAAGAGCCTAGCCCTGGCCAGTTGGCTCAGTGGTAAAGTGTTGGCCTGGCGTGCAGGAGTCCTGGGTTCGATTCCTGGCCAGGGCACACAGGAGAAGCACCCATCTGCTTCTCCAGCCCTCCCCCTCTCCTTCCTCTCTGTCTTTCTCTTCCCCTCCGGCAGCCAAGGCTCCATTGGAGCAAAGTTGGCCCGGGCGCTGAGGATGGCTCTGTGGCCTCTGCCTCAGGTGCTAGAATGGCTCTGGTTGCAACAGAGCGATGCCTCAGTTGGGCGGAGCATCGCTCCCTGGTGGGCATGCCGGGTGGATCCCGGTTGGGCACATGCGGGAGTCTGTCTGACTACCTCCCCGTTTCCAACTTCAGAAAAATACAAAAAAAAAAAAAAAAAAAAAAAAAGCAGCAACAACTATAGCAGGGGTCAGGAAAAATTAAAAAAATAAATTAAAAAAATTAAAAAAAAATAAAAAGAGCCTAGGTCTCTGATACCAGGGAGTGTCATGGATGCCAACTAATAGGAGAGAAAAAATAAAAATAAGTTTCTATCTTGTTTAAGGCACTGTTACTTGAAGGTTTCTGTTACTTATAGTCAAATTTGTTTCCCAATGAATATACCTATTATATTATTTTATTTTGCTTTGAAGTTCCCATATCCTTATACTTTATGGATATTAATTATAAACAATTTGGCTGGAGGGTTTTTGTTGTTTTTTTGTTTTTGTTTTTGCTGTGGTTGTATGTTCTCTTTTAGTTTGAATTTGATTTGACGGCCTTCATCTTTTAACTAGAACGTTTAATCCATTTTTATGGAGTGTGATAATTAATATATTTAGATTCATCTTTATCTTATTTTATCATCTTATTTGCCCTGCTTTTTCTGTATTTCTTTCCTTCCCTTCATGTGTTCCCCTCTTTGGGTTTGCAGTCTATTTTTACTACTTGTATATAGAATATGCTGGGTAGCCTAACAATTTTGTTATGCTTATTTAATTTAATAATACCTAAAGAGTGTCTGTAAAAACTGTTCAAATTCTGTGTACAATCCTGAATTTGTTGATACTGATAATGTTTGAAGATTCTTTTTTTTTTTATTCTTTCATAAAGATATATAATACTATCCTCTTCTTTCATGAGAGAATTACACCGGTCTGGGCCCGTTGATAAAAACAGTGAGTTCCACAGCTGGACATTTGTCCCAAAGTTGGTCCTGTGTCTCTCAGCCTCGTCAACATAAGGATACTGTTGGTTACTGTTCCCCTCGGGAGCCCCATATTTTGAAAGGATGTAGCCTACGGTAAGGATTTTATGTACATGTTTATTTATATTGGTGCCTCAGTTCACTGAGATTTTTAAGAGCACTTACAGAGATGCAAACCTTATAGTAAGATAAAATAAAATATTAAATAGTTGAGAAATTTGAGGAAAGAAAAACTGCATTTACTAAGTAGTTAATTCTCATTTCCACTTTTATTAATCAAAGAAATGAAACTGCCAGTCAGAACTTCTGATTAGCACAAGAAGACCTGCATTAGCCCAGCACGCATAAAATCCCTCCAGAACCATGAAGAATAGGCTGCTTCTTTGGCGTGCTTGCCTTATACGAGTTCCATTATACTTATGAAAATGTTACAACTCCCCCCCCCAGGGCCCATTCTTACCTTCAAAACTGTTAAGGGTCCAGGCACCCCACCTTAGGAATCCCTATTCTAACTTCTACCTGAAAGCTGGAACAATTCGGGTTTCTCCAGCGCCTCCCCTCCCACATTGGTTGCTCTCCACCTGGCAAAACCTTTCTTGTCCTTGTGTCTCATCCTAGATATCACCTTCTCCTGGAGGCCTGTTCTGATCAGCGCCTGCCCCTGAGCGTTGAGTCTGTACAATGGGCTCCCAGCACACCCCGACCGGGCTTGTCAGAGCTGCTGTCTCTTTGTGTGGTAATTGCCTATTTCCTTGTTTACATCCGCCACTGGACTGTGGATCCTGTGGAAGTGGGCTCTGCACCTAGGTTGCACCTTCAGTATTCAGAGCAGTACCTGGCCCAGAGGCTCATAAACAATTAGTGACTATTTGATGGATGGATGGAGGGAAGGATGGATGGATGGATGGATGGATGGATGGATGGATGGATGGATGAGTGGATGGATGGATGGATGGATGGATGGATGAGTGGATGAACTAATGATGTTTCTACCACTGAAATTGACACACTGTGGATGTAAATATCCCAGATTACTGGCTGACATCTGCCCTCTTCAATAACCTTGAAACATATTTCTGCTGGTGAGTCCCATTAACTAGTCAGCACTAGACTCCCCAAACTGAAGAGAAACTGGCCACCTTTAGTGAATAGGCTTTAAGATGGTACCCAATAATCCTTGTCTTTAAGCACTCATGGACTTACGCAGTACCTGGAGTGTGGATTCTCTTCTTAAAAAAGAGAATATGATGAGATGTTACTTCGGCAGTTTGAATGGCTGTGGCTTCTGTCTTGGGTTCTCTGTCTCCCTCAATACTCGCCCTAGCGAAAGCAAGCTGACATATTGTGGGCAGCCCTATGGGGAGACCCATGTGATGTGGCAAGGCACTGAGGCCATCAGTGCAACAGCCTGCAAGGCACTGAGGCCAGCTGACCACCAGGGCAGTGAGCATGGAAGAGAGCCCTTCAGTACTATATGAGTCCAGAGGATTGTAACCCTGGGAAACTGTAGCCCTTGGCCACACCTCACAAGAGACCTCGAACCAGAAGCACCCAGCTAAGCCATTCTTGGCTTCCTGATCCACAGAAAGTGTGAGATCATTAATGTTCATTGTTTCAGCTCCCAAGTTTTGGGGGTAATTTGTTATGCTGCAACAGATACTATGCCACCATTGAGTGGCACATTCATCCATGATCTCATTTCAGGGTTAATCTTCACAGTCCTGCAAGGTGGAAGGCTTTATCTGCATTGTTTAGAATTTAGACAAAGAAAAAAATGCCCACTCCCAGGGACATGGTCACCATGCCTAACTCACTGTTTCCTCTCCTCCGATGCTCTTTTTTCTGCAGTTGGTTGCACAAAAGCTGGTAGCATTGACTCTATTTAAGTCCCAATGACTGACCCGCCCCTGAGTGCTTCTTCTCCCCTGATCTGCCAGTGGCCTTCGGGGACTAGGCAACCATCAGTGGATCGGTCCAGAAGTCCTCCACAGCAAATATTGCCACCAGTTTGCAGTCAAGTAGCAGCTGCCCCTCTCCATGGACCAAGGGTCTGCTTTCTGTTGTGTTAAATCAAAGGACCACGCAGAAAGCACTGGTCCCAGAAGCCTCCCTGGGACCGTCTAGTGTCACAGCCCATGTTAGATAGCTCCAGGTGGGCATCCGGGCCCCGGTGCCTATGAGGTGGGGGATGTCACCATCCTGAGTAACCCTTCTTGTATTCTTCAAATCCAGGCCAATAACAATTTTAACTTTGTAGCAATGTTTGAAGCTTCTAGCATTCTTAACTAAAATAGAAAAAAAGTAAGCAAAAGGCCCACTAAGAGTTTGAAAATGTGTTCCATTGGGCTTGCTATTAAATTCTGATAAGTACATCTTATTACTGATGATTTTAACATTTAAAATCAGTGGTTTGGGTCCACTATATATCCCACTATACCTGAGCCAACTGGACCCAAAGCTGAATAATATATGTATGTTTGTAAAACCTCTCCTGTTCCTTGGATGGCTGCTTAAAAATTTAGACCTGGTCTCTAACAGTTCTCTAATACGCAAGTTTTTATTTTTCTTTCACAAGTAGAAAAAAAAAAAGGAATTCTGCTAAATCAAAGCATAATTTTCTTATACTAACTGCTAAAAGCCAAGGGCTACAAATTCTATGACTCTGCCCATGCTTGACAACTGTGTGATGACAGACACCCTGTAAGATTAATAATGCTCTGAAATAATTAGCAAATGAGCTATTTCCTTTTCCCCGTCTCTGGGGGGAGGGGGGGGGGAAGAGAATTCGGCCACATGAAGTCTCTCGTTCCCGCGCAGGAAGGTGTGCGCTTGCTGATTGCACCCATTCGTTATACCAGCAGTCCCCACGGCTTGGTGTATGTCTTTATCACCTGGGAAATGGGTGTAAACACACCCTCACAGATTCAGGAGGCTTAGAGAAGGGTTCAGGTACCTGGATTTTCATTAAACCCCCAGAAAATAGTAATGCGGCCCGAGTTTAAGAGCCAGTACATTGTCTTCTCAGAATACCCGTGCCTTCCCCCTCGGGAGGCAGGAGAGCAGGCGACTGACTGCCACACCATGTTGTCCAGGGCTGGGCGGCGGGTGATGAGCACCATTCATCCCCAAGGGGGCACCAAAACTAGGGGAAAGGGCAGAACTTCGGGCAGCTCAAGCTCATCGAGCTGAAAAGGAATTGTCCCACCTGTTGCCACCACCAAGGAGGCCATGACAAGGAAGCCAGGAATGCAACGGGAAGCTGAGAAGCAACAGAAGTGGATCAAGGGGAGAGACCAGGGCCATTGTGAAGGGCAAGCATTGTCTCCTACTTGTCTGCTAGAGGCTGGGGCAGCTGACTCTGAGCACCAGCTTTGTGGGACAGTCAGAGTGGATGCACGCTGTGATTTTCCAGGAATTAACTGAGAAACTACTCTTTGGCCAAGACAGGGGCTGCACCAACATAGCCACGTGATCCACTATCGGATCAGACAGCTCTTTAAGAGACAGCTGCTGTGTGGAGGCAGGAGTTCAGGACCCTGAAGCCAGGAGGCTGAGGTTGGAATCCTGACTGCCATCATCGCTGTGTGACCTTGGGCAGGCCAAGGTCATCTCCTCGAGACTCAGTCTTCTCAGATATGAACGGGAACAGCATCTAATCTCACGGCGTTGTGAGAATGAACAGAAAGGCTGACGCTCAGTCAATGTTGACAAGTTTGAGAGCAGATTCCTTGTTTGCTTTTTCTATCTTTGTGAGCAATCACATCCAGTTAGGACTCAGATGATACTCACTGAATAAACAGACTGCGAAAAGCAATGGAAATACACTGTAATGTAGACAAAGCGATGCAATTCATCGCTAAACAGCAGGCCGAGACCATCTCTGAAACTGAACTCAGCCCTGTTCAGCCACAGCGAGATTTGGAGGCAAATGTACAAATAACCATGATCAGTAAGTAAAGACTACTTAATAAAAAAAAATAAAGGAATAAATGAATCAGTTGTTGAAACTGAACTATGGTGTAGACATTAAGTCACAGGATGCTAAATATTCACAGGAAAAATTTTCATTTGCTATTACTATATAAAATTTTTATATATTGCCAACTATTTATATGTGCTATGAAAGTTCAAGTTATGTCCAAATATCTGGATATCTGGGTGAAGTCAGCCAAGTGACTGATTATTTACTGAGCATTTCATTTGAATTGAGTCTGTTTTGAGCCCGTGCAGCCTGATCCACTCGTGAGGACGCGATGGGGGAGAACTGGGAGGAGGAGCTGTCCCCAGAGGCCGCCTGAGGCTGCACAGGCTGCACACAGAACTTCAATATTACCCAACCCTTGCAGCGTCACAATGAGGAAATCATTTCAGTGTCTCTATTTTTTAGATCCCGTCATAATAAAATAGAGCTTCAAAGTCTTCCAAAACCTTTATCTCATAGTTTTTAATTCACGAGAGTTGCATTATTACTTAAGTCACAAACAGTCTGCCCAGGGGTATAAAGTCCAGCTGGTGGCCATTACATTTTAATCTGTTTAACAAAATCTTGTAATAAAATATCTGATCAATGAGTATTTGTACTGTGTATGCTTTATGCTAATAAAGGGTGACAGAAATGCCTGGTCAGGGCGCATGTGTGCCACTCACATTAATACTGTTCAGGCTCTTCTGTCTTATAGATTCCTAACCAATCTGAGTTCAATGTTTTCTGCACTTTGGGAGCAAAATCTCTCATTCAGTTTAATTTTCTAATATTCAAATTTATATCGCTCTCGATACCTGCCACTAAGTATTTCGTGTGTAGATTTTATGGGGTTGCACTAAGCCAAGCATTTCAAATCTATAGTGTACCAACTTGATGCTGCTTTTTAGTATATTGACTGCAGAATTGTCCAATAAAAAAGGTGAGAATTTCTCACCCTAATCCATGAGTTGAATGCAGCAAAAAGTTCCAGAGTTCTGCTGGAAAATCCACTGATCTGAACATTCCTCTCCTTAGTAAACTACTTTTTGTGTACTGTCTTTCTCTAATCCCAGGAAAGGAGGATTAAGTAAATAATGAATAAATATGTCTCATTGAAGTGACTTTGACATTACATCTCAGTTTATGCATTAAGGTAAGATTATTCTAGCCTCCGTAGGGTTTTTCCCCCCTTTGAGCAACTAGACTGGAATATAGCATCAAAGTGTATGGGCATTCTGTTAAATGCACAGATTTAACCCTGCTGTTTTGCTTCTAATCATTATTAATTGCCTCCAGTGGTGGACATTAATTTCCCTATTGCAGCAACATGTATCTTGAGCTTGGGCATATCCTAATACATCATATGGGACAGGTGATATAATTCAGTTGGTCACAGCTGGAAAGGAGACAGCCACCCACATGCAGGCAGTCTGTCAACCTTGGTTACACTGCAGACACCACTACAGCCTCCGAAACAACATTGTACCTTTATCTCTGGGGATAACTTTACAAGAAGGAAGGCCGCTTGATTCATCCTGTTTAATCTGTTATTGTCTTAACAGTTACAACAATCAAACAGTTTAAATTCAAAAGTCTGAATTTGCTTCTAGTCATCGAAGGGGAAATAACAGACATATGATCAGACTCGTGGTGCACGTAAAGTGATAAGTGCTTGGTTCAGAGTGGATTATATTTTAAGATAAATGTCACCCAAGGATTTAGAGTGAGCTACTGACAAGGTTACTGTGATGCAACTTCATGGTCCTGCCTTGCTTTGTGGACCTTTAGCTCTTGACAAGTTGCCCATAATATGATACTTTGTGTTTATATGTGACTAGCTCTCTGGAATGGTCTTCAATTTTGTGTTCTTGGAAGATTAGCTTATTGCTCCTTCGTGGTAACACAGAAAACAGAGGTATGGTGAGTATCAGAGTCCTTAGTTGTATAATAGAGAAAAATGAGAACACGATGTGGCTGTGTGGTGTTACGAGCCAACATCAAATCTATAACCAGGATTCAGTTCCCGAGTTTTGGCTCAGGAGCCTGGCTCTCTCTCTCTGGCAGAGGTTCGACCTCTTCCTCTATAAAATTCATCCTTAGTTAGGTAAATGCAATCAAAACCACAATGGATATCACCTCCCACCCAGGAGGATGACGGTCTCTATCAAAAGAACAGAAAATAAGTATTGGCGAGAATGTGGAGAGACTGGGATACCTGAGCACTGTTGGTGGGCATGTAAAACGGGGCGACTGCAATAGAAAACAGTATGGCAGCTCCTCAGAAACTACAAGTGCTATATGTGGTCCAGAAGTTGTACTTCTAGGTGTATAGCTAAAGGAATTGAAAGCAGAATCTTGAAGAGAAATTTGTACATCCGTGTTCCTAGCAGTATAATTCACAATAGCCAAGAGCTGGAAACAACTCAAATGTCCTTTGACAGAAAAATGGATAAAGAAAATGTAGTGCATATATACACACACACACACACACACACACACACACACACACACACACACACAATGGAGTACTATGCAGCCTTAAAAAAAGAAGAAAGGCCTGTCATGTACGGCACTACAACATATCTGAATTTCAAAAACATTGTGCTAAGCAAAAAATAAGCCAGTCACAAAAGGACAGTTACTGTGTAATTTCACTCATATAATGTATCTAAAGTAGTCAAAATCATTCAAACAGAGAGTGTAAAGGGCAGAGAGGTGGGAGAGTGGGAATTAGTGTTCAGTGGGTAAAGACTTCAGTTTTGCAAGATGCAAAATTCCCAGAGATCTGTTGCACATCATGTAAATATACTTATTACGAACTGTGCATTTGAAAGTGATTAGGAGGGCAAATTTAATGTTATGTGAGGGTCTTTTTTGCCACTATAAAAATATGGATAGATATATACATAGACAGAAAAGCCTAGAATAATACCCCACACAACATTAACAGTGAGTGTTAGAATTATGGGTGATATTTTCTATTTTTTTCTTCTTATATACCTCTATTTGTAATTTTTCTCTATAATGATATATATTGCAATTCTGTCTAGATTAGTTTTTCATAGTAGTTATATTTCATAAAAGTGGCCCAAAGCCCATAGGTGTTTTGTCCAAGACACAGAAAGAGTGAGCTGTGGAATCGGGAGGGGGTGAGCCAGTTGCTCACCCAGCGCGGTTCACTGACACACATTACGTCATAGCAGGATTGGGGGACCTTCTCTAGAAAAGCATTCTTGGGATTTTCCTCACCACCAACAGCCTCCTGTCCCATGCTCACAGTCAGACAATTAAGTAGGCACTTCTTCCTGGCATTTCCTTCCGCTTCTGTTTTTGCAGTATCACACCCTTCCTTGTATAATAATAGTTCTGTGTGGACTTGTTTTCTCTTTCTCATTAGATTACAAACTCCTTGAGGGTAGGAACCACGTTTGCTGCGTTTGCGTATTTGCCAATGCTGCGTGTACTCACAGCGACCCCTAGAGGGAAAGCGGCTGAACAATGACAGTGATGAAGGAAGGAGTGCGGAATGAATGAACGACATAATGGTGAACTAGCAGTGAGCACGCCCACAGGCCAGACAGCGAGCACAGCGTTTTCCTCAAGAGTTCTGGGTTGGTTCTTATTTTATTCAAAACAGGTGATCTGTATCCTTGACTTCTCTTTGCTCACTCCAATTTCTGTTCCTTGCATTGAATGAGAATTATAACAAGAATTATAAATTGTATAACTGTGTCATCTCGGTTCCACATTTTAAATATGAATAACAAATCCATTTTAACCTCAGTAAAGGCAAATTTCCATCACTTCAGTTTGCTTTGGCATGGATCTCAGACGTTTTCTATCCAGAGAGGAGACGTGTGTGATAAAATGACCCTGTCCTGTATTAGAGATGCCTCTTTGTGTAAATACTCTTTTCACTAATTAAATTATAGTTTGGATGTCACAGGGGTGTCACTGTCCCAAAGGAACTTTTTAGAAGGGTTCTGTAGCCCAAGCTTTGTCCATCAGGTAACCAGCCATCATTAGTGTGCAGTTTGCAAATTTTCTATCTCAGATTTTCTGAAAGAAAGCACTGGGTTCTATTTATTAGTTTTGTCATAAGGTTAAAAAAAAAGTCACAAAATACAGTCCTAGCTTCTGCACGTAAGGCACTTGAACAAATCAAACCACCACCGCGGATCAGGATTTCATAAGACAAATGGCAGGCTTGCAGCGACTGTCACACCTCCCTTGCTTTTGTCCCTCCTGCTTTTCCAGAGGTGACCCTGGCAGAACGCCGGCCCTCCACCATAGTCTCTCTCTCTCTCTCTCTCTCTCTCTCTTTCTCATCCTGCTTCCTCTTGGAAGAATTTTAGCAATGATGCAAAGCCAGCTTCCAATGTTTTTGTTAGTTTTAACCCAGGGGCCTGGCTTGGCCTTTGCAACCGGCCCCCCGCAGGAGCGGCTGTCGGCTTCCTGCCTGGGAAGAGGTCTGGTGCGCAAGGCTTGGGCTGTTTTCCACGGACGCGGAGGGGAGAGCCACAGCCAGGCAGGCGCTGAAGGCCTTCATTGGCGGATGCCTCCAACCCGGAGCTCCTCTGGGGTTGCTGTCAGGGACTCACGCGTGACATTTTTGTTATCTAGGCAGAAAGTGTGTTTGGGTTAAACTGCCAGTGCCACCGTGTCACCGAGTTCTCCGCCGAGCCCGAGACAGGCACTCCGTATCAGTGATAGCTCCCGCAGACGGGATCGGCTGCCTCTCCGGGCAGCCGGCGGGATTTCTGCAGCTGTGCTGTTGACACCGGCCTGGCGTCACAGGCGGTCAGGACCAGAATCAGCGGTTCTCTCTACACCTGCGAGAAACAAAGAACGCACCTGCAGACGCACGTGGACTAGGCCGCATCACAAACTCTCCTGTGACTTAAGAGATGCCTCTGCAACAGCGCGCAGTCATGCCCTTAATTAAAAGACTTAAAGTTGGAAATCAGATTCTGATGCAAGATGTTGTTTCCCATTCTTGGAAATACATTCACGAGGAGCTAATAAATAATCCATGAACGCTAATCTTTTTAAGTCATTTCAAAGGGATGAAGTCATCCTGGGTAATTGTAAATGCAGTGGCTCACCCCAACTCGATTAAAACGGAAAGATGTGAACTGATTAGACACTCAACTGCTTTTGATAGAAGTCTTACCTTCAAATGCCACGCCATTTGTTTTTTAGCAAATGGAGTAATTACAATAATATTTTCTCCATTTTTAAGGTCAGATCTCTTGAAGTCTACATGCCTGTGCCTGATTTAAATGCAGCCAGAATCACTTTCCTTGCATTCATTGATTAAATGTGTATGTGGCTTAAAGGTAACATCCACCCTTATTTTCTCTGGAGGGGAAATAAATAAATATTCCATGTGTCTGGCTACAAAGTGGGAGGGGAGAATCGTAACATTTTTTCATTTCCAGTATTATTAGGTAAACTGAAATTAACTTGATTTTTCACCCTGGTGACTCTTCTTGTGGAAAAAGGCAGCTTTGTTTAAAGCAAAGGTGTGTTCTTACTGCCCTCACTTCAAACCTATTGTGATCTTAATTTTTAAAACAATGAGAAGAGAATCACATAGTGATCAAGTCAATACTACTAATATTCTTGTAGCATCACTGCCCAAAGCACATTTTGTAAATATTTATCTCTCGTGGGAATTGTGTTATATTAACAAATGTGTATTTTTTAGGATTTCCGTGAATACCTGAGAAGTTTCTTATAATAAAACTATACAAGATTTTAAATGAGCTCATTTAAATGCCTGGCATTTAAAATGAACCAGAGAAAAAAACAACTGATCTCTGCTTACTATGAATTAAAAGATTGCCTTTTGCTTCCTTCCTTCTGACTGTTGGAGGGGTTAAGCTCCGGAAGTCAGTCACTGGGCAGAAGTTAAGTGATGGAGCCGGAAGCAGTCAATCCATTTGTTTAAGACGGGCAAGTCTGGTTAAGGTGGAATCAAAAACCTCCACCTGCTCTTATGTGCTGTCAAAATGCTTAAATTTCCCGTGAGCAAGCAGCTGTAGGTCTACTTACAGAATCCTAGCAAAACAAAAGCATTAAGTGCAATTCAACAAAAGCCGGTAATACGGACCGGAGAGGGAACGTTTGACACAACTGGCTTCATTCTGGGCAGAGCTCTAACCAGGTCCATCAGGATAATAACTGCAGAGAACCTTCCAGAACACATGTCTTGGAGGATTCTTTTTTTTTTTTTTTAATTTTATTTATTCATTTTTTTTTTTAGAGAGGAGAGCAAGAGAGAGAGAGAGAGAGAGAGAGAGAGAAAGGGGGAGGAGCTGGAAGCATCAACTCCCATATGTGCCTTGACCAGGCAAGCCCAGGGTTTTGAACCGGCGACCTCAGCATTTCCAGGTCGACGCTTTATCCACTGCGCCACCACAGATCAGGCCGTCTTGGAGGATTCTGATTCTGGGGTTGTAGGCACCCAGGTGTACAACCATAAGGAAGAAACGATTCACATTTTATTTGTCTTCTGTATACATATTAGAAAGAAAAGGTAGCGATAAGGGTGGGGAGAGAGACAGACTTGGAAACATTTAAGGTGTGCTAACAGAAGCTGGGAGAGGCGCCCTCTGACATGCCGCCCCCGTCACCAAGAACAGAACTGTGCTTGAGTTCTCGTCTTGGCTGGCTGACTTTGGATCCACAATTTGTCTTCTCCAAGACTCATTTCCTCATCTGTAAAACAAGATAATAATATTACTTTCTTCCTAAAATTGTTAGGAGAATTAAATGAACTAATGAATGTAAAGCAAAGGCAATTAACAATGTTCAGTCCATAGTAAGTGCTAAGAGCTTATTATTCATAGATTTTCAGACCATCTGCACATGGGTCACAGGACAGGAAAGTACTTTCAGAGTCCTCTAATCCGGCATCTCACACACATCCCATTGGAAACTGGAATTTGTTGGCTCAGAGCAGGGATTATGGAAGACATGTGTAGAGAGCAGTGAAAAGACTACTTTGAGAAGAAAGTTTGAAGATAAGCTTGACAAAAGATTTTGAAAGTCACTGTAATCAAAAATGAAATTAATGGAGGTAAAGATTCCATTGTGGAACCTTCTGTGGCAACTCCAAGTGCCAATTTCGGACCTGACCTGGCGGCTGGTTGTAGAATGCATGGAAAAGTTATGGTAGGGGTGTGGGGTCATGTGGCCGTGACCCTGTGAGGGCAGTGGCGCTAGAAGGAAAGAGCTAGGCGTGAGAAGACTCTCTCATTTAGAGAATGAAGTAATGGGGTTAAGCAGGAGGCAGAAAGTGAGGGGTCGAGGGCTCCGTGTTTTGAGTCCAGGCAGAAATTTGTGTAGGCCCTGGTGATGGATTTTTAAGGTTGTGTTGTCGTTTTAGCTTGAACTAATTGGATTGCCTTTGTCTTTGTGTTCCTCAGGCAGGATAGTTATCTCGTGTAGACTCACATAACTGTGAATTCCGTATTCCAAGGAGTGTAATAAAGTCACTGATGTTTACTGAACACTCATAACGTGTGTGCCAGATACACAATTAACTTCTTTAGTCCTCACAACCACTCTAAGAGCCTATCATTATCCCCATTTTACAGATGAAGAAATTAGGCCACTGAGAAGTCAGATGGCTTTCTGAGTAAGTGAGGAAGCAGGGATTTGAACCCAGGCAGCATGGCTCCAGAGTCCTGGCCCTAGGCGCAATGGGGAAGAAGACCCCAGCCCCGGATTCTGACACGTCTGAGTTTGCAATCCAGCTCAGCCACAAGCTAACTACCGAAACCTGTTTTATTAGCTGTGCAATGGGAATAATAAAAGCATCAAAGCATCGTTGAGAAGTTTTGAAGATTAATGTGATAATGGAGGTAAACTAACCACAGTAATTATTCATTAAATGTTAGCGAGCATTGCTATTACTACAGATATACTGTGACAGTGTCATGATAAAGGCACATTGTGACCTTAAAATAATATGTTACTGGAGCATAGTATATGCTGCATAAAGGTTAACTGTTATTATTATTACAATTGTTAGTTCAGCCAGTGTAGCAATTCATCACTACAATGGCAAGAAATTGCCAATCTGGTTCTTGACAGTGGGTTCGCCATCCTTTGCTGCCTCCTTGGTCTTCGCGTGTGCGGAGGTGGGGGACTGCTGGGTTTTGTCAACTCTGGTGTTCCCGGTGGGGCCTCCAAGGCTCCCCACCCCAGCTGCAGATGCACAGAGGCCCTGAAGACAATGCCTTCGCTCCGATTCTGCAGACTGCTCCTAGCCCAGCCGTCAGTGTTTTCCAGTCTGACGTTCAGAAGTTTCTGATCTCAAACGAGAGAAAAGGAAGGTAGGGAGGTCATTAATACTAGGAGGCTTTCCCCACTGGACATCTTTACAGCCTATACTTAAGGAGGGTCCTTTCTGACAGCACTATTCTATTTGTTTCGTACTTTGGTGGCACGTACGATAGGTAGCATTGTTATACTGAAAAATGAAGGCTCTAAAAAGAGATGGTGGCCGTAAATTTTTAATGGGGACCTTGTGCCATTTACATTCTCACTTTCCTCTGTGCTGAATTTAGTGGGGAGAGCTCGAGGCGGCCAGGACCTCGCAGCTTGGTCTGTCCCACTCTCTGAGAGGTGGCTTCCCAGGGCGCTGAGTGGCCAGCAGGACCACGGGCTCTGTCCCTTTTTTCAGGGTCATCACCAGCTGCTTCTGCCATTGTGGAGAAGCCATTCTCTCATGGACTCTCTAGACTTCCAGTTGCCTGGGGTCAAGTCCAGCTACCTACTGTGTAACCCTGAACAATGGCTGGACCTCTGTGAGCCTGCTCCTTACCTGTAAGGTGAGAATAACAATAGAGTCACCCCCTATGGTGGTGGGGATTACATGAGACAGTGTACAAGAAGGCTCTGGGCATAAGTAGTGATACCTCTTAAGTGTCCACCATTACTGTTGAGCAGAATTCCAGGTGCTTTACTGGTGCTGTCCTGTTGAACCTTCACAACACTGAGGAGTAGTCACTGTCATCCCCATGTACATGTGAGGGAAATGAGGTACGAGGGTGAAGTCACCTGCCCCAGACCCATAGCTCATGCGTATAGAACGGAGATTCCAGCTTGGCTTGTTTGATTTCAAGGTCTTACTCCATCTCGTGCACCACGCAGAAGCCTCATAAATAAGCCATTTCTCGTGGGGCTCTGTGTCTTAGACAGTGATCTTGACTTCCCTGTGGGTCCTTTCCCACAGTCCGCTCTCCCAGCAGGGTCTGCTTGGGGCTTTGTGGTTCCACCAGAGCCATTTGTTAGGCAGGACGTGAGGTGTGGGGCGCTCACTTACAAATCCGGCTTATCTGCTTGGGGGCAAGGCCTTCCTGGCTTGTGGGTTCATGACTTGACATAATCACGGTGGCCACAGTGAAGCCACTAGCTTGGCCTAGGAACCACCCAGACCAGGAGCCTGAGAACAGGCAGGATGGGGACTTGGTTGATATTTCAAAGACTGGGGATGAAGGGTCAGTTCCCTAACTTTCTACTGGGTTCTATCTAGTAAGAACAGCCATCTCTTTATTCTTTTGGTCTTCCTGTTAGTTCAGGAACTGAAAACTGAAATAAAATTATTTTACTTCTCTCACACCTGACTCACCCTCTAATGCAAATGGCAGTTCTAAAGACAGTCATCCATGCTTCTTTCAACCCATGGGTCAGCTGCTGGTGGGTTACCTGACAGCCATTCCCCTTCTGTCCCGTGTCTGGACTTTTCTCTGAGGGGTCACTGCTTCTCTTCTACTCCTTGGGCTTCAGTAAGACACCTCCCACCCTGTTCCAGGCTCCAGGGTCCAGCATGTGACTCAGCCCACACCAGTCAAAGCATCTCCCTCCACTGACCACAGGATGGTTTGAGACTAGGCCCAGCCCACCGAGAGGGAAGGGAATCTTTGCCAAGACTTCCCAAGCATCGTTTCGAATTGATTGCCACCAAGGGAGGAAATACAGAAAGTTTTATCCATATTTACATATTTCCTGGCATACCACTGAGTACACGTGGAGTTACCTGTCCCCCATTTTGAGAAGCATGGTCCCACAGATAAATTCCCAACTTCTGTGTAATCCATATAATGATCTTCAGTTTACTAGAAAGCCAACCTTTCCGCCTTATCTCCTGCCACACTGAGTTTCTTGCCATTTCTGGACCAAACCACACTCCTCCATTCCTCTGGATCTTTGTACAAATGGTCCCCCTTGCCTGGGATGCATTCCCCCCGCCCCCGTCTACGCCTTGAAAATTCTACCTGTGTGTCTGTCTAGACCCACATCAAATGTCTCCTCCTCAATGAGTTTTAGCTGCTTTCTCCTCAGTGAGAGGATGCATCTAGGGCTGGGCTTGTCTGGTTCTCTCTTCCTCACTGGACTAGGAGCACTGCCAAGTACCTCTGCATGTCCCAGAAGCTAATACAGGGCCTGAGTAAAGGCTTATTGGATGGATGGGTGGGTGGGCGGGTGGGTGGATGGATGGATGGATGGATGGGTGGATGGGTGGATGGGTGGATGGGTGGATGGATGGATGGGTGGGTGGGTGGTTGGATGGAAAGATGACTAGATAGACCACTGTGTTGAGAAAAGGCATCTCGTGCACCTCCTTCAGCCCCTGGCCCAGCCAGCATCACTTTCGCGTTCAGTAAGGTGGATAACACATAACCTGGTTCTTACACAGGCATAGTTCTATTTATTAATTGCAAACTCGATAACAATTCATTTCATTGTCCATGCCTGTTACACTCGTGAATGCTTAATAAGAAAAGAAGGCCAGCTGCTCTCCTAGTCTGCTTGCTTCCCGACAGCTGCCAAGGAGGAGTCAGTCCTCGTGCTGCGGCGGAAACCAGCTGGCTGCCCGGCAGCACCACTTCCTTTCCTTCTTGGTCACATAACTGGGTTAGATTTCCCAGCTTCCCCTTGAAGTAAGGTGTGGCCATGTGACAGAAGTCCAGCCAGTGGAACATGGACAAAGTGATACATACCATTTCCAAGTCTGGCCTATGAAACCCAACCGTGTGAGATGAGGCATTCTCTTTCCCCAACTGCTGGCTGGAAGTGAGATGCTCTGAAGTTCCTGGGAGATGACAGAGACTCCAGATGGAGGCATCCTGGGTCCCTGGATCACCCTGTGGACAGCCACTGCTAAATTTCCACATCAACGTAGGTTTCAAGGAAAAATATCATGTTATACTCAAACCCATCGATGTGCTGGAACTAGCTTATTCTGGCTCTAAAGCCAAGTATTACATTTTGATGAATTTTGCAAGTTAATTGTTCAATACAGTCATTATGAAGAGTTAAAATTTACAAACTAACAATTAAATACATCATGATTTTTAAAGGTAAGAATATTCAAAACTCCTCCTGACCTAACAATGTTACCATATTTTACTGTTATGTACTGCTCTTGAGGTTATTTTTTGTGAAAATAGGGTGGAATCCAAGTGTTACAAGTATCTCTTCCCAACTCTGAATTCCAAGCATGTCATATTGTGGCTTGAAATCAGCCACAGTGTCAGTATTTACACCATGGAAATTGGCAAGCGCTATAAACCAGGATGCCCCTGACCCTCACTGGAAAATGTTAATAATTACCAGGGTATCATTTTAAGGTTTATCTCTTACAGGAGCAAATATGTACTTCCCTAACACACTGACTTTCTACTTTAGGAAAAGAGGGTGACAGATTACATGCACGTTGGCTAAAGACAGATTACATGCACGTTGGCTAAAGGCAGCTCGGCATGAAGGGAAATAGCCCGAGAGCCCTCCGCAGCAGCCCAGAGCCCGGGCACATGGAGCATCACGCGGGGCTCCACGTGCCCAAGCCGAACGTGACAGAGTGCGCTGAGATCCCCGCTCATCTTCAGAGCACGAGAGTATTAAGACGAGGGCACAGCGGTTGTCATCACCCACATTCACGTTTATTGGTTGTAAATAGGAGGGAATGGAAATATGGCTGCAGAGTTTCAACCCTGTTTTAACTCTCAGCACACGCGTGTATGTTGGCACCAGCATCTGGAGGGGACCTGAGCAGGGCAGAGAAGCCGAGAGGGTGGGCAGTCCGTGGCCGAGGCGGGCCCTGGGCTGCAGGTGTGAGGACAGCAGGTTTTTGGGCCGGAGCCTGATCGACAGCATTTGAATTCACCAGGTTTGCACATGGCAAAAATGATCAAAAATAATTATCCTTTGTGGAAGTCATCATATTTCACGTAGAGGAAGGCAGTCAGATCCTGGGGCAGCTCAGTCCTCCTCCACAGGATATAAACTGCCGAAGTAGACCCCAGAGTGCAGGGCCATTTGCAAGAGACATCACACAATTCGCAGGACGTTCCCAGGCAGACACCGAATGAACTAATCCTGCTAATAGAGTATTTGATTTAATGGCACATTAAAGGGGAGCGGGGAGCGCGGCACACATCCTTCAGCTCAGCAGCTGATGGGTTACTGTAGATATCACAAGTGAAGGTGCCAAATTCTCCGCTCGCCAGAGCGAGTGAGAGTCGCAGGAGCAGACACGGGTCATTCTGCAGGTCGGGTTTTTGGTTCGGGAGCTTGGAGCAAAACCCATCAGGTTAATGCAGTTATTCTGCACTGAAGCTATGACGGCTGGTTGGAAAGAGTGATCCACATGATAACAAATGAGTTTATTTTCCTTTTAGTTAAAAAAACAAGAACTTTCTAGATTGTGCCAGAGTGGAATAAAACAGAGCTAGGAGTTTCCTTAGTGGGTCATCGCACGTGCCATCAGCATCATTTGTTTTTCGTCCTTGTGTCCTTTGCTCTCTTCTGTCACCTTTGAGTGCTTTCCCTGCACCAGGCTCTTCACATGTATTTCCATGTGTGTTGTTGTCATGCTAGCTGGGAGGGACATGCTATCGTCATCCCCCTCTACAGATGAATAATCTGAGATGCCCCGAGTACTGTCCTTTCAGCTGGATGGTGGGGACAGCAGGATTCATCAAGCATCATCACTCCAAAAGCCCAAGCCAGGAGTGGTTTGTTTAGTGAATCAAACAAACCGTATCTATATGGTGTGTGTGTGTGTGTGTGTGTGTGTGTGTGTATCCCCAGAGATACAGATTTGGAGCAAACCTTTAAATTTCCAATTTCAAATTTAGTTTTTTAATTTTTAAAAACTGCTTCCCTAAAAGAATCCAATGGGAGTTTTAAGGTAATTTTTTTCAAGAAAATGTCGCCTGCTTTCATTTTTTTCAAGATGAATGAATGCATAAAGCCCTAATTGGAAAAGGTGGCAAATTTTAGTACTTTCGGTTTACCCATTCTGTGACTACATATAACCCCCTCCTCTTCATTTTTCCATTCAGCTGCCAGACGGCCCTTTCTGAACCCTTCAGAGGGCTTTCCTATGGAAAGTGCGCTGAGCTCCCCGACACGGCATCTTCATCACGGGCCCCAGGCGTCCCTCACCCCATCTGCCTGCCCTCTTTCTCTGACTTGCATTATACATGTTGGCCACAGTAGGCTCCTTGGAGATTCTCCAAAAATTGGCACAGTCTGCCTTCCTCATTCTTTGACTGGATAATGCACAATTCCTGCTTCTTCTTTGAAAGCAGTTCAGGGTCACCTCCTCCAGGAAGTCACTGTGAACTTTATCTCCTTGCCCTACCTCTGCTTGGGGCTGCTTCTCTCCTCCCCTGTTGGAAGATCTGGGCTTACTTCTATCACATTTCATCACCGTTCTCCACATTAGAGTATCCTCAGTGCCTGGAACAGTGAGTGATCCAACCCTCAATGCATGATAGAATCACCCGGAAAGTCTGATTTAGTTGGTTGTTGTAGGCTAGGTGGGTTGAGAAGTCCTGTCCTCATTGAGGCTTGCTAACCAACTGATTGCTTGGGTCAATGGATGAATGAATGAATGAATGAATGAACACACTTGTGGCACAGAGCCCTAGACTCTGGCTAGTCCCCACCAGCCCTGGGGACTTATGACTTGCTCTGCCCTGAAGTACTTAGAAATTTTCTAACACAGGTTCTTGGTCATGCACCAGGTCAGGGGGCTGCAGATTTCTGAATCCAGTGTGTTCATGGACCTCTTGTTTGACTTTAAGAACACTAAATGAACTTCCGCTTGCCCCAATACAGAAAATGAGAAGGATGATTTCTCCCACAAGAAAGAACATAAAAAATGCTTTCTGGAGTTGAATGGCAGCTACTGTAAAGTTTCAATTCTGACTCAAAAGATGCCTTTTTCCTTCTCTATCAGCTCAGGTTAGAGCTCATCTCAAGTTCTCTGCCAACTAGGAATGCCAGACCCCTTGGTAGTCAGGAGGGTAACAGCACTCAATACCCAGTGGCCGCGGGTAACACATCCGGGTGCTGGAGGGCTGTCATCTTGACTCAGGCTCCACCTCTGGCAGGAGCTATAAGCCATCCCTGAGGTCATAATGGAACAGACCCCATCATAACAATGAAGCTTGGGAGGCCAGTTCATGGACTGGGCCAGCCTTGTCCCGCTGGTGCTGAGAATCAAAAGTCACAGGCAGAGAGCCCTTGCTAAACCTGCTCCCCTTTGTCTGCATTCTGAAGAGAAAAAACAGCCAGAAGTCCTAGAGAGCTCCGTTTGCAGAGCCTGATCTCACCCGCTATAAAATAGCTGGCGATCTCCTGCATTTGAAAAGCCACAGATGCATGCTCTGCCTTCCAGCACCAGGCGGGAGAAATGAGACAAACAAGCTTAGAAAATAAATCTGACTCTCTCCGGCTCCAGATAGCCGACAAGTGTTCGTCCATCTGCCGCGAGCGTTCACACTGTGAATGCATTGATTTGATAACACCCTCGCATAATTGATTGAGGATGAGACACTGGCTTCTTCTGTGTCGGCCGTCTGATATCTTCCCAACCCTGCTTCCCCCCTTTCTGTGTGACGAAGACGTAGAAGCCAAAAATTGTTCTGGCACTCTGATGGGATGACACATAACTTATTGGCCTTCTTGAGATAGTATACTTTTTGAGTTCTTGAATGGCAGAAACTGTTAGCTGAGTGCTTCCTTCCACCGATTCATTTGACTTATCTTCACAATTCTGCATGCATTCTTTCTATCCTGGCTGTTCTGTTGTACTTACAGGCAACAAAAAATAGCTAAAGGTCTGTTGTTATACCTCGAGTCTGTCCCTAGGAAGAGGCGCACAGCGGGAACCATGCACTGACATAGAACAATGCTAACTGCAGAACTGTTGTTTGAGACATGAGCCTGGGGAATAATACTGATCTTTCTACTCACAGCGACCACAACAACCCATGTCTCTCTGCGGTCGTGGCATTCATATGTCACCACCATTTCATTAAATGAGATCAAAACATCTGTGAGGATGGCTGTTTTATCAGACAAAGTCATCACAACTTACTTTACAAAGCAGCGCTCACAGACACCACAATAACCCCTTCGCCTCCCTGCGGTTGCGGCATTCGGATGTCACCACCATTTCATTAAATGGGATCAAAACAGCTGTGAGGATGGCTGTTTGTATTTTGTTGTACAAAGTCATCACAACTTTACAAAACAGCTGAGCAGCTAGCAGGCATGCCTAAAATAGAAGAGCTGATCACAAGAGGATGAATATGACCAGAGGACAGAACGGGGGCGGGTGGAGTTGGGATGTACTGTGGCGAGGAGTTCCACGGCTCGCTGCAAATGGCCCCGAGCCTATGATCATGTGGTTATTTGCGGTTGACTATTAGGCAAAGATGTACCCTAGGACAAGTTGAGTTCAGCTTCTAACAAACAGACACCTAGATACTAAGATTCAGTTCAGCCTCGGACCGACCACTACCTGCCAGTCCTAAAGACAGCAGCTCTGGCTGATAGCACGTCCAGGTCTCCTCTCCTACCTGCAGTGCTCAGCTGCCAGCCCTGAAGCAGCAGAGACTCCGATGAGACACAGTTTTTAATTCTTTTTTTTTTTTTTGTATTTTTCTAAAGTTGGAAACGGGGAGGCAGTCAGACAGACTCCCGCATGCACCCGACCGGGATCCACCTGGCACGCCCACCAGGGGGCGACACTCTGCCCACCAGGGGGCAATGCTCTGTTGCAACCAGAACCATTCTAGCGCCTGAGGCAGAGGCCACGGAGCCATCCCCAGCACCCGGGCCAACTTTGCTCCAGTGGAGCCTCGGCTGCGGGAGGGGAAGAGAGAGACAGAGAGGAAGGAAAGGGGAGGGGGTGGAGAAGCAGATGGGCGCCTCTCCTGTGTGCCCTGGCCGGGAATCGAACCCGGGACTCCTGAACGCCAGGCCGACGCTCTACCACTGAGCCAATCGGCCAGGGCCTAGTTTTTTAATTCTTGGAGGCACACCAACTTCTCTAGCTGGACAGCATGGCCAAGGCAGCGTGGCTAAGTGGTTAAGTCATTGACTTTCAAGTGAAACAGAGGAAGGATTTGCATTTTGTCCATGCTGCTTACTAGCTGTGTGTCACCAGGAAAACTACTTACCCTCATATTTCAGTTTACTCATCTATGACATGGACTTCATGGGGATAGACAGTCTTGTCAGTGCTCTGCCTTTACCTCTTCTAACTGCATCCTTCTCCGTAAAGCTTCTTCTCATGGTCAGAGCCCTCTGTTCCTGCTCACCTGGCTGGCTGGCTGCACCAGAGAATCCAGGCTCCGCAGGAGAAGCCCTCAACTAGTGAGGGTGGGGCAGGTGTAGAAGTCGGTCCCGGTATATAAATACTTCAACTCCCAGGACCCTTGAATGGAACCCCCTCTAAAATGCAGATTCTACAGGGACCCCCAGACTTCTACAGTTAAGGTTGTTCTCTGCAACATGACTTGCTAAATGACAAACGCTTTGTCAGCTGCCTTTCTTTGTCCCGAAGTCATCTCCCAGGAAACTTCAGAGAGTGCCTTTTCCCCACAGGTCTCTCCAGAGGGAATGCCTGTTCTAATTGGCCTCCCCAGTAGATGTGCATTTTTCAAAAGCCTGTGGTCAGGGACACCCTACAGATCTACCCATGAGTTTGTCCAGTGCCCAGGCAGATAGGTTTAGTCCAGGGGTCCCCAAACTTTTTACACAGGGGACCACTTCACTGTCCCTCAGACCGTTGGAGGACCGGACTATAAAAAACAACAACTATGAACAAATCCCTATGCACACTGCACATATCTTATTTTAAAGTAAAAAAACAAAATGGGAACAAATACAATATTTAAAATAAAGAACAAGTAAATTTAAATCAACAAACTGACCGATATTTCAATGGGAACTATGGGCCTGCTTTTGGCTAATGAGATGGTCAATGTGCTTCTTTCACTGACCACCAATGAAAGAGGTGCCCCTTCCGGAAGTGCGGCGGGGGCCCGATAAATGGCCTCAGGGGGCCGCAGTTTTGGGATCCCTGGTTTAGTCTCTGCATGGCCTGCAATGCTCCTTCCCAAAGTGGTGTAAGTTTCTACACTCTTGTTGGCTGATGCTAGAAATATCCTAGGATTACCTTTTGAAAACTTCATTATTAGGGCAGTGAATTAAGTTGTACGGTGCTATTTCCCTTCTGAAATTGGTACATTCAGTCCCCCACCATACTTCTACAATGTAGTGGATCAGTCCAACACTCTGTCTGGGACAGTGAACCACTTGCTGTCCCCCAGGGTCACAAGGCACCAAGGACAGCACAGCAAATGTCTTTATCATAAATCCCACTTTATTCTTGACTTAAAGTATATAATTGGGAATTTTTCCACAGAGGAAAAAAAAGTCCATGAATCACTGTTTCTCTCTTAACCTTGTAGGGTCTTATGGGAATTCAGGCATTCAAAAGAGAAATGAGCAACTAACTGTACATGAAAGGTTTAGGGGTGGGTTTTTTTTGGTAATGGCAGTAGTTAGAATTAGCTGTTATTAGTGGGAAAGTTGAAGTCCAGAGCTTGTTAGCACATTTAGTTGGAGCAAAGGTGTTAATGAAAGTAGTATTTGCATTTATTTCTCATCAAGGCTAAATGAAGCCAGGTAGAAGAGTCAGGTCAAGTTCATCTTCTGGGAGCAAAAACAAGCCAGAGCCCATACTCTCTTAGTAATGGGACAGCTGCATAAGAACAACAGCCAATGTTATTGTTTATCTTCATTGTTTAAACTCCAGCTTTTGGGTCAGGGCACCTGGACAAAGGGGTACCTGTAGACATGGGCACCTGGGGGTCATAGTCGGCCACACAGTGTGGTCATGACACTGCATACATGCCATTTCCTAGATATCAGTGCTGTGTCAGCTCCCTCTGGAGCACGGTCTCCTCCCTGAGGGTCTGTAACCCATGAGACGTCTGGTCATTCTGATGTGTCTCAGGGTAACACTTGTTTCAATTCTTTCCCCTCTTAATCAGTTCAAAGTCAAACCCATTTCAGTGCCCTTAGGGGGTCCTCATGATCTGTTTCTGTTCATTTCAGGGGTTTGAATGCCTGATAGACAGTATCTTACCGGAACCACTGAGGCCCACATAAAGCTGGAGGGATGTTGACAAACCCACCCTTGGCTTTCACAGAATCCTTTCCTCTGCTGTCCTGGACGGCCCCACAATTTGTCCGTGGAAAGGGCGGCTTCAGAAAATTCACTCTTTATGGTGGCGATTCAGTCTCACGTCTGAGTTCTTGATAGGAACGTGTTCAAATTTAAAAGTATATTTTAACATAGAGTCTACGGAAACACACTCCCTCTGCTATTGGGATCCTCCCGCCAAGCGGAGACCTTGGGGCTGGCTGCTTCATGACTGCTTCGTTTTCCCATTCAATCCATTTTCACTGAAAAGGAGACACAAGCAGTGAAGCCAATATAGTTTTATTGGATCCAATGCACTGCCACTAAAACAAATATATGTACACTCAGGCCAATACACTTTTATTAAAACAAACAGAATTTAATTCAAACCAGCATTCAATACATTTTCTCAAAGCAATGAAATTAAGCTCTACCAGTACTTCTGCTCAATATGTTTTCCCAATCAAATCCATTTGAACAAAGTGAAATATATTTATCATAGATAACACATTTTTATTAAAAACAAATTCACTGAAACCAAGTTTCCCTTTGAACTGATAGATAGAAATTCTAACCAATTGTGCAATTAGATCATAGAAACGGATGTATTTTTACTTTTAGCAAAAAAGCATTTTTATTTAGGTCCACTTTAAAGCACCCTAATGAATAATAAAAGTTGCTCCAACAATGTCTTTAATGGAGTATTTTCTCAAAGGTATGTCCTTTGGGGTTGATACAATCTAGAAGAAAAACCACTTAGGGGAAAAGAACAGTGCTGGGAATAGGATTACATAAATTCAGATTTGTAATGATTACATATTTACATCTACCTATGTGTACTCGGAGTGAAGTTGTCGGACACACAGGAAATGCAAAAGCCATGTTTGGGGATACTTTGTAGTGGCGTGTTATACCACATTACCCAGAGAAACCCCCCTTGACAGATGTTCAAACATAAATCCTCATCTATCTGAGGCTAACTAAGGATTATTATGCATAGGGAGAACTTGATGGAATGGAAGGTTGTGTATTTGCATGGCTCTTTGCAGGAGATTTCCTCATCAGTGCCTAGATCACAAACCATGTTCACATCTTCCAAAGAAGCAGGGAGAGGGAGAACCCACAACATACAAACAAGAGTATCCAAGTTCATTGCACCTCCATGCAGGCCCACCCTGCTCCTGACATGAGGTAGGCCCTCAGATAGAGAAACAGGTCTAGAGAAATTAGAGCCCAGTCCCGTAGGGCACATTAGGGCTTTCATCCATGGCCAACCCATCCTGTCTGCTTCTGCAGTGATCCCTACACTCTCTTGTCTGCTTCCGCCCTACTCCAAGACTGCAAGGGCGAGGAGGGACAGAAACAAAGAATTCTACTGCCCTCACTAAGTAGCCCAGGAAATGGTCTTTAAATCAAGACTGTGGGTTCCCAGTACTATTTCTTCTTTCCTGCCTGGTAAAATGCAAGAAGTACAAATTGTGCCCACAAGTCATTGGGAAAAAAATTAATTGACCTCTGAGGTGCCCTGGCCATGAATGGACTAGACCCACCTTCCCTAGGCACAGCTAGCTAGTCATGAAGGATACCTTGAGAACAGTTAACACAAGATGTTCACCACAGAATTATATACAGAGGCGAATGTCGGAAACCCAAATATCTAGCGTCTGGGAGAATAGCTAGATATATTATGATAACATCTTCCTGATGTATTTTATAGTATTCATATCAGCACAGTATTACAAGCATTCAGAATCATATTGTAGAGAGATTTATTGAATGGGAAATGTCCATGGTATGTTATTAAACTTAGAAAATGTTTAACAAAATATTATGTGCTGTGGGTCAAATAAGTTTGCAAATATGATGTATATGTTTGCTCGCTTATAGTTTTTGCATTGGGTGTGGGAGACAGGCTGTAAGCCGGCAAAGTCATTATAGCCTAAGGCTTAGTGTTAAGACTAAGCCTTTCCTGTCCTTTTAACACTAAGATCTTTTCAAAACTAAGCTTCTCTCCACACCCTTGACTGTTGCATGATGTGGGGTGGGGCACTCTAATGAGGAATCCCATTTATGCCTCAGGTAAGTGACTTTGTATCAGAGACTTCCTTATTTGTATATTGGCTTAAAGGTTTTGATTTTCTACACCAGGGGTCCCCAAACTACGGCCATGGGCTGCATGCAGCCACCTGAGGCCACTTATCCGGCCCCTGCCCCACTTCCGGAAGGGGCACCTTTTTCATTGGTGGTCAGTGAGAGGAGCACATCCGCATCCTGTGCTCCTGGAGCACTGTATGTGGTGGCACCGGAAAATGTGGCGTCGCTCACGTTCAGTACTACTTCCGGTGATGCGGGATGCACACATCACAGCTCCGCAGCACGTCATATCACTTGTTACGGCTAGCAGTGACAAATATGGAACTGGACATTGACCATCTCATTAGCCAAAAGCAGGCCCATAGTTCCCATTAAAATACTGGTCAGTTTGTTGATTTAAATTTACTTGTTCTTTATTTTAAATATTGTATTTGTTCCCGTTTTGTTTTTTTTACTTTAAAATAAGATATGTGCAGTATGCATAGGGATTTGTTCATAGTGTTTTTTTATAGTCTGGCCTTCCAACGGTCTGAGGGACAGTGAACTGGCCCCCTGTGTAAAAAGTTTGGGGACCCCTGTTCTACACTATAAAATGGGCAGACCGGGGGCGTGCTCTCTCTCAGTTCCTGAAATTAACATTGCATAGGAAAGGCAGTCAAGATGGCGGAGTGCTGAAGAAGAAGCCAGTTTGTGCAGAGAGAAGGAGATGGGGAACCGGGGTGAATAAGGCTGATGAGGTAGAAACCTTTGATTCTAGGAATACTCGGATGAGTCAGTGGCTTTTGGAGCCCTGAATGGAAAGGGAAGTGTTTTCCCACTGTGTGTATTTCTTGCCCACCGGGTGTGAGCTAGGATTAAATGTAATGACCCACCAGTTCTTGGCTCCGTTGTTTCGTTACCGTCTGTCCAAATCAAATGCGAACTTGCATGGGCCAGGCAGCTGTGATGGTGGCCACGGCTACTGGCCATACATGTGCAATAAGTTATCTTTTTAAAATAGACAGGCATGTCTAAGGTTAAATGAGTGGTGAGGTTATATATTTCTCCCTTTTACAAATCTCCTACAATGAGCACATACTACTTTTGATATAAGAAAATTATTTAGAAAGTAATTATTTTAAAAAGATGGTGTTAAATCCAGTCTAACAAGTAATAGCCAAATATTGGGTCTGCCCCTATAACCTGAATTCTGCTATCCTTTTGGAAAGGGGCAGGATTCTTCCTCATGGTCTTTGTCTCTTTGCAAGACTCAGTTTGAAGACCCGTTCAACTGGTCACCCAGCACGCATTTATACAAGAACCCAGGGCATAAATTTCTCCTTAGTTTGTTCCAGAAGCAGTGGCTCGGCAAAACAAGATGTGGCTGCTTTATTTTGTCGGCTGATATGAACTGTGTCGCCCCGGGTTCTCCCTTTTGCCTTAGTTTAAGCCCTGCTTGGCCGTTCTAATCTCATCTCCAACGTCTCGTAACAGCTGAGGCCGCTACTCCTTTTCAGCAATTTAAGTTCTACTTTCTCTGTCTATCATTCTGTTTCATTATTGTACTTACTTATAAAAGAGATCCAGATTTATTTTGGAAACAGATTTGAATTACAGAAAACATCCTCTAGAGTGCTTGTTCTGACGACACATATACCAAAATTAGAACAAAAAAGAGAAGCTAAGCATGGCCCCTGCGCAAAGACGCCACGCTAATTCTTGAAGTTGTTCATATTTTTTTGATGGTTGCCTAAGGGGAGGGGCATGGGGGTGTAATGTACAGCATAGAGAATATAGTAAATAATATCATAATAATAACTTTACAGTGACAGATGGTTCCTAGACTTATCATGGTGATCACACCATAAGGTATATAAATGTAGAACCACTAGGTTGTATACACTAATATAATAAAAATATTTGACTATGATTACACAAAGAAAGTTCCTGGTGCCTTCTGGGAGACATGGCGTGTCCACAGAGCCCCAGCTACACTGGGTGAGTGACACCTGAGGAGGAACCCTGGGGAAAAATGTACCTTGGGAGTCATCTCATTCCAATTGCTAAGGCACAAGATCCTCTGTCCTTTAGATGGCACTGATAAAGGAAGGTCGGCTTTCCTGACTGAAGGAGCAGCTACAGTGCCCCCTGTGGTCTGGAGGTATTGGACAGCGAGTCAAGGAATAGGGGTCCTCTCTTCTTCATTAAGACCCTCTGTGTGCCCTCCTGGAGAGGATTTGCTTTTCTGGGCTTCTTCGTGCATGTGGTTCCTAGTCATGGTTCCTTCTATTACATCTGTGTCCTCATTTGGTGTTTTCCTGCACCCCGCTGGGAGGAGGAGAACGGAGACAAGAAGAAGGAGGGAGGTATGGTTTGGAGGTTGGTGGTAGAGAAAGGCAGGCACACAGAGAAACAGAGGAGACAATGCAGAGTACCCAAGACATGCAGTGGAAACACATGTGAAAATAATTGCTGTGCATTGTATTATTTTAGATGAAAATTATAGAAATAAATGTAACTATCCAAGTTATAAAGTTTCCCATCTTCATTAAAAATAAAGAGTTAAGAAATGAAAAGCAGTAGCAAGGAGGCAGGGTGTCCTGAGATTTCTTCTTCTTCTCCCCAAGGCACTGTGCCCAACAAAGATTGTCATGGAGGCAGCCGGTTTTCTGTCCCACTACCACAGTTATTTCTTTTTCTCCTCCCTTGTCAAGGGTCGCCCAGAGCTCCACACCCACCCCGGGCCAGCCTCTCCCAGTCCGGACTTCTTCATAGACGAGTCACCCTCCCCCACTGACCTTCCAAGCGTCCCATTCCCAGGTCTTCCCTCCAGTCCTGAGAAAGTGCCTTCTCCACCGGCTGTCTGTGCACGAGCCCATCTAACCCTCTCACTGACCCTCTGAGGTCGACATCTCATCCCCATTTCACAGAGGTGGAAACCGAGCCTCAGAGAAGTCAAGTGGCTGACCCTGAGTCACATAGCTCCTGTATAAACTGAGTGACAGCTAATATTCAGACCCGTCAGCTGACAGCAGAGCAGGTGTCTGCCCTGCTTCTCACTGCTTTCTTAGGAGGTCTCGGGGATCATCTGGCTTGATGTGCACCTGGTGCAGAAAAGGAACCTGAAGCCCAGAAAGGTGAAGTGGCTTGTCCAAGGTCACCTGGATCATGTCGTTTGGCCTTGGGCTCTCTGCTGTCCGCCGTACTGCATAGCTCATTATATTTAAATACTTTAGCTAATATATTCAAATGCCAAAAACCTGCCACGAAAATTACTGCCAGCACTTTCTAAGAGAAAGCAGCTTAGTTCCAGCCTCATCCTCCATCATTTTTTTTTTTTGAAAACCAGAGGCCTAATAAACATCACAGCTGTGGTTTTGCTTCATCTGCTTTCATTTCCTTTCCCTGCAGTCAGGTGGGGGTGCCAATGTATGAGAACACGGCTCTAAAATGGGCCAAGAGGACAAGGAAGAGACTTGGAGAAGACAGGAAGAATCAGCTCTCTCCCTCTCCCTTTCTCTCTCTCTCTCTCTCTCTCTCTCTCTCTCATTCCTTTCCCCCTAAGGTCCTGCCTGTGTCCCTGGGAATCCAACCTCAGTCTGTTGGGCTTGGGCAGGGACTAAAGTCAAAGGTTGGTCTATAATGGAAAGAGGAAGCAGACACACCGGGGAACTGGGAAGAACTTCAAAACCACACCCGACTCGCATGCTGCAGAGAGCACCATGTCAGTTGCTGCTTCTCCTTGAATAGGAGAAGATCAGTCACCTGTTTCTGCCAGATTCATAGACTCTATCTAAAAAAGACCAGATAGAGACATTTAATTTTGTTACAACATGAAGGTTTAACTGTTTATGGAGACACAGAGGTTGGTAGAAACATGGATCTGAGAATCATATGGATTTTGTTCAAAGCTGGGACTAAGTCGTCAGTAGACTAACCACTCGACTACGGGTCAGGGGGAAGTAACTCATCCTCTCTGAAATTCAACTTTCTCACCATAAAATGGATACTAGAACACAGTTGGGCTCTCAATAGATACAGGGTAGGACAAAACTAGGTTTATAGTTGTGAGTACACAAAACACAGAGTTTATTCCTGCATTATTTACTTATTAATTATTGTACTTATTACTATTCTTATTATTAACCTACTTTTGTCCACTCAAATATATAGTTGATAAATTGAAGTCAGAGTATTTGAAATCATTGGGGTTACCAGTTTAAAATAAGAAGAATAACCCAATTCCTATTCATCTGGAATTCAATTGTCCAGTTGGGAGTTTCAAGGGCAACAAAATCCTAATGGCTGAATGTCATTGGGTAATCCTAAAATTTATTAGGAGACCTGTAAGCTCCATGATGATGGTGTCCTGGAGGTGATGCCCAAGGCACACAGTCAGACCTCCGATGGATGAACTTGAATTTGCAAGACCCCCCCCCCACACACACACACACAAACACATGACCACGAAACTCACATCATAAGAAAGGAGTGGGGGGAAATCATTATATTCAACCAACATGAGCCCTGTAGAACTCAACAATGAGGGTAATTTTCCCTCCTAATATCCCAACAGGCTACAGTAGCCACAAGCTTTTAAATGATATATTTATTATCCAAACACTAGCAGACATTTTACTTAACTCCAGAAACATTCTGCCAAGACAGAAAAGGAATAAACAATGCACAAGGTAAGTGGTATTTCCCAGCTATTTGATCTCATCACAACTTCAACAAAACCGAGCCTGTCCTTGCCTCGTCCCTGATGGCTCTGCGGGCAGAGCGACTGAATTGAGGCAGATTTAGGTTTTAGATGCCTCCTAATATCATTTGAGCAAATTAACTTACGTGGCTGGACGTGGTGTTCCAGCCACAGAGAATGTCCTTTTCCTGTCAGAAGCCCCAACAGCCCAGCGCCACAGTGAAATATCAGGAACCTCTTAACATTTTTCTTGATTTCTTTAAGAGTGAACATTAGACGTATTAAGAACAACAACCTAATCATTAAGCCCCATGTGGTTCTCCTTGGAGGCAACGCGGTTGCTTCAATCCGATTATGGACAACTCATTCTCATCCTGGCCATTTGTCTTTTTTTGTTTACGCACACACCAAGCGGCATCCTTCTTAGCATCAAAAAATAGTAATCCAAGTTGAGAACAACAAAAGACCTTTCATTATGTACAGTGTTAAGTAACATCTATTTGCTTTCATTAGTTTCCGAACAATGAATTACACAGGTTCTGATTAAACCTGGCATGCGTTAATTACATCTGAGGGCTGAGGTTGTTTTGTTCACGGTAAAGGATTTCTTAAGGGTGAAGCCTGAGCCGAAATCTGAGGCTCCCTCCCCGGCCTCGGAAGTCACCCTGCTCCATGTGCTTCCTCCCTGCAAGTTTCCAGCCCCAGAATGGCAGGAACGGATGTGAACTTGTCACAGAAAAGTTACGTTGTTTTGGGGTCGGTTTTGGTTTGGAGCCCTTAGCTCTATTGCCCGTTTTACGGGCTGGAGTTGAATGGCAGTACAATGCAGTTTGCGCTCTTACTGCTCAGCACTAACAGCCATCATGAGCCATAATTAGAAGTAAAACCACCACATAAATAACGCGGCAGAAAAATTGCCACGAGGCCGAGCCAGACTTTGGCTATGGGAAACTTCAGCAGGTCCTGGGTATCCATCATACTTAAGGGGCACGGCGTGTTTTAGCCCATATTTGTCTTACTAAAGCCAAAATGGGAGCCATTTAGACTTTCAAATAAGCTTTTAAAAATAGACAATGCCGGTGGAAACAGACTGTCTGCTGTTAAGTGTGATGGAGAAACCCTTCGCCAGGAGGCCAGGGCAGCTGCGAGCGCTGGGGTGGGGGGGTGGGGGCAGAGCCCAGAGGCAAGGCAGAGAAATGAAACTGGAGGGACAGCGCGTGTGGACGTCCCCTACAGGGGTGTCTGGAAATAGTTCGCTACAGAACCGAGAAGTACCTGCACAGCACCGAGCACGAGAGGCGCATTTTCACTGGGGAAACCGGCGAAGCTGGGTGGCCATGACTATGCCGCTTTATTGGCTTCCACTCCTGTGATGAAGTGCGAGCCGGGAGACTAACATTTTGAAGCACCTAGGCATTGCACATCGGTTTCAATTCTCAAAACGGCCTTAGGAAGTCAGAGAAAAATAAAATATATTGAGTCCTGACCTTGGCCGGGTGGTCCCGTGGATAAAACGTCGTCCCTGCGCACTGAGGTCATGGGTTCGGTTCCCGGTCAGGTTTTCGAAAAGCAATCAATGAGTGTACAACTAAATGGAACAATGAAGCGAAAAAACGAATTGATGTCTCTCTTTCTCTCTCTCTTTCCCTTTCCCCCCCTCTCTCGCTGTCAAATAAAGGGAAAAAATAAAATATGCAGATATATTTGTATAGATAAATCTGTATGCACAACATATATGTAGTACTGAGTGCTGCACCTGAAAGCGACCTTGAGGACACAGGACGAGCAGCGGCCCCTCGATTTGCCCTCGAATTTGCCCGCATTTGCAAAGAGGCCACAGGTATGAGTTCCCAGAGGGGTGCCATACGGTAACCAGAGGGCTCTCCTTCGGTCCGAGCCAGCCTGCTCATGCCGGGGATTAGCAAACAAACCACAGAGTCAACCTGCGATGGGGGCAGCACGCTCTGTGGTGCACAGTGATTTGCAAAGCCTGGATCATTTATAAAAGTGATTCAAGTACATCCAACTTGCTTTTAAAATAAGTCGTATGTAATTTTTTATTATTATTATTAATCAGCCACAATAGCTAACACCGAGTCATCGCGTGGAATGCAAGACAACGCTTCTTGGGATATTCTAAAAGCCCACGTGTTCTCTAAAGAGGGTGGTTTGCTTTCTCCTTCCTCTTCCTTCCTTCACAAAATCAGTCATTCCAACAAACAAAATTAAAAATAAAATCATCAAAAACTCTGTGTTGAGAGTTTTGAAAAAAAATTACATCTTGCATTAAGCAGTATATTTAGTGAAATAGCCTTAAACTTACATGGTAACTCCATTTCATGTGGGGCCGTCTGTCTGCATTTATATCTGTGCAGGGCACCTACAGTGTGACACCGATGTTTTAAAATTAAGATAGTAAGCCCTCGTGTGTGTGTGTGTGTGTGTGTGTGTGTGTGTGTGTCTGCTCTATTCTAACAAGTTTACTACAAGTCTCAGAAAACACACAGCTTTGCCAAAGTTGGTGAGTAGCCCAGCATGGTTTATCTCCAGCCCACAGCTCTTTCCCTGAATTCAATACTGCAGGCACGATTTAATGCAAACCCAATTTATGACTTAATGCTCTAGGGACTGTAGTGGGAGATTGTTACATTATTCTTTTCTAATCCTATTTGTGTTTTAATTTGCTAAGTCTGTAATGAGGTGCATGCCTCGAATAGATTCAAGATCTTTCACATTGCTTTTGACTTTGTTTAATATAATGGATTTTACAGTTTGCATTAAATACCCAGGTGCTACGGTCAGTGTTATCTCTTTATTTTCTCAACTAGAGTGAACAAAATTACACTGTGAAAGTAATTGTGTACATGTTTCCTTGTTTATTGTAATGGTTTATTTCCTATTATAATTCTTGTATCACATTACATCTAGTTCTCCCAAAGTCAGTTCTCCCTGGGCTCTTACTTCCCCTTTCCATACATTTGTTAGTCCCCAAACACAGTGGAGTCTTCGCTGACGATGATTAGTTGGAAGATAATATAGAATAAGTTTTCTAGTCTAAGTTATGATACTTCAATTAAACAGAAAGGAAGAAAGTAAGGGAAAGAGGGAAGGAAGGGAGGGAGGAAAGGGAGGGAGGGAGGGAGGGAAGGAGGGAGGGAAGGAGGAAAGAAAGAAGGAAGGAAGGAGGAAGAAAGGGAGGGAAGGGTAGAAGGGAGGGAGGGAAGGAGAGAAGGAAGGAAGGAAAGAGGGGGAGGGGAGGAAGAGAGGGAGGGAGGGAAAGAGGGAAGGAAGGGTAGAAGGGAGGGAGGGAGGGAGGGAGGGAGGAAGAAAGGAAGGAAGGAAGGGAGGGAGGGAGGGAGAGAGGGAGGAAGGAAGAAAGGAAGGAAGGAAGGAAGGAAGGAAGGAAGGAAGGAAGGAAGGAAGGAAGGAAGGAAGGAAAGAAGGAGGGAGGGAGGGAGGAAGGAAGGAAGAAAGGAAAGAGGAAGAGAGGGAGAGAGCGAGGGAGGAAGGAAGGAAGGAGGGAGAGAGGGAGGAAGGAAGGAAGGAAGGAAGGAAGGAAGGAAGGAAGGAAGGAAGAGGGAGGGAGGGAGGGAGGGAGGGAGCAAAGGTGCAGTGTTACCACACACCTGCTATTTTATTTCTGGCATCCAGCTGAAACGCACCATCCCTAATCAGAGCTGCTATATCACCCAACTTCACCGAGTGTCATTTTCTGTCCCTAACTGTGTTATAGCCAATTATAGCTAAATTCTCTGTTCTGTATGCACAATCAAAGGGCGTCTGGAATGCATTTTGCTATTTTCTGAATCCTATTATTGCAGACATGTTTATTACATTCCAAAGATGGCTTTCTGAAATTACATTGGAATTGTACAACCCACCTGCCATTTACAAACAAAGGGACCTGAACATTTCTTAACAAGGAGAAAGTTCATTTAGCTCTTTTCTGGTAACTTTTCCCATTGTTGTCTTCTTCCATAACATTTTTGTAAGTCTCGCTGCTCAAGTCTATATATATATTTGTAAGAACATCTAAGCTCTCCAGTTAATGTTTATTTTTAAATTAATAACAGCACATCTGGTCAAAACGAGTTGTAAATAAACTATTAACACCTGGGGTAGATGCTTGCCGCCACATTCATTGTGACTTTTTCTCAGACGAAGTAGAAAGGGATTGCAAAATGGAACCTAAATTATAACTATTTGATCACCCTGAAATAACTCCTCTAGGTTGCCTGTCAAAAGGGGAAAAAAAAATGTCAAGTTATGTCTTTAAATTTCATTTGGGGCCATTTTAAGAGGAAAGTGAGTGCTGTTAGAAAGACACATGATATCTACTGGGAAACGCAGCACCTCGCCATTAATTATTAAGGAAGAAGTGGAAGTGTTTCTAAACCACATGCTTCCCTTTTCCTTCTCCTGAAGTTTATGCTCTCTAAGTCCCCCCACCCCAAGCCTCCTTTATTACTGGTATTTGCCTGGCAGAGCCGGGGGATATTACTACCTTTTTATTTGCTATTTTTACAGAACCCAACAAAGTGCTTTTAAAATATAGAACCACTTAATTCAAGTCAAGCTTCTTCAATACTCCTTTCATTCAAGCCCTTTCTAATTTGTTTTCCACCAGCCAGGAGCCCGGAGAAGACACTGTGATTTATGTTTTCATTTATTTATTTTATTTGGGCTTTTCATTTAAGAAAAGACATTCTGTACCACCTCCAGCGCCCTCCACTCCGCATTATCTCACCCCTCTCCACACCTTGGTATTTGGACCATGAAGATTTTTCTCCAAGGCCAGACCTTGCAGTTTTAAATGATTTCCTGGGGGCTTTGACCATGGTCTGGGGGAGGCTTGGCCTGGGGTGCTTCCGGGCACACCAAGGGTGGGCGAGTCTTGACCCCGCTCCGGGTGGAAACAAGCCAGTGCTTTCGGTGGTCATCTTCTTGAGGACAGGCTCTATCTTCTCCTTCCTTTAACACTTCACAGCCTGACAGTACAAGGCTCCCACACGGAGCCCTGGGGGAACACAGCCTTTCCCCAATGACACAGCGCTTTGCCATGGAGCTTGGATTTCCGCAAAAATCAAAGGTGTGAGCCTTGGCAGCGGGAAGGAAGGCTATGGCTGCGCATATTAACATACTGCGTTGGTTTGGGTGCTAGGCCTGGGGTAAAGGAGATTTCTAGGACAGTTGAGACCTTGCACTGAACAGCCCCGCAGCCATGGGTTTAAGTCTCGACCCACCCATTCATTTTGAGTGAGCTCCTCCTCCTCTCTACCCTGAGCCATTGACCCAGCCAGTGAGTCAGCAAATACTCATCGAGCACCTACTACACGCTAGGCACTGAATTAGGCACAGTGGGGAAGAGGCAGCAACGCAGACATGATTCCCGCCAGCGCTGAGCTAGTGGGACCAACAGGTACACAAACATGCTCATTAAATCTGATAATAAGGGAAGCTTTCCAGAAAAAAAAAAAAAAAGTGATAGATAAGTGATATGAGATCAGTTTCCTCCACGGTAAAATGAGAGTAATATAATACCTGCCTCATGGGGGCGCTATGAGAATAACAGATAATGGACAAGAGGGCTTTGCATTGATCCCCACAAAAAGTAAAAACTTGGTATAAAAAAAATTGGAAAGTAAGTATTGTCATTATTGTTAAGTATCATCCCAGGGTTCCCAAGGAAATTAATATTAGAGAACCACATTTTATCTTTTAGAAGACACAAGCTTTATCCTGTAGTTCTAGTGCCTTTTTTAATAGAGAGAATTAAATAATGTCTGTAGAACATTAAAGTAAATTTGAAGATAAACGAACTTAAATTAATCATCTCTCTCAAGTAAAAATCTCTAGCAGTTGACTCTTTTTTTTTTTTTTTTTTTGTATTTTTCTGAAGCTGGAAACGGAAGAGACAGTCAGACAGACTCCCGCATGCACCCGACCAGGATCCACCCGGCACGCCCACCAGGGGGCTACGCTCTGCCCACCAGGGGGCGATGCTCTGCCCCTCCTGGGCATCGCTCTGCAGCGACCAGAGCCACTCTAGCGCCTGGGTAAGAGGCCAAGGAGCCATCCCCAGCGCCCAGGCCATCTTTGCTCCCATGGAGCCTTGGCTGCGGGAGGGGAAGAGAGAGACAGAGAGGAAGGAGAGGGGGTGGGGTGGAGAGGCAGATGGGCACCTCTCCTGTGTGCCCTGGCCGGGAATCGAACCCAGGACCTCTGCATACCAGGCTGACGCTCTACCACTGAGCCAACCGGCCAGGGCCTCTAGCAGTTGACTCTTGATCAAACACCAGCTTCTCTAGGGCAGAAAGAACCAGATGAGTTAGTTCTACCCACTTCAAAAGAAGATTCACCCTCCCACTCTGAGTCACCGACTTCCCAGCAGAAGAATGCGCCCCCAAAGCGTTCCAACCAGTTTCTGAAAGGTAATAGCGTTTACTTTCATTTAAAGATATCCAGGAAGCATTATAACCTTAGAAATAAATGCATTCCCACAGAGACAAACTTTAGCTTTATTTATCACTAAACAAAACTGCCCTTAGGAGGCCCGTTCACTCCAGGAAGTGCTCTCTGTCTTGGTGGACGCCGGGTGGGTAATGGAGTTCTCCAACACAATTCCTGAAAATAATAATGTAATCATGCATCAATGCACATGGTCTTTGATGAGTCACACAAATGTCACAAATATTTGAGAAAAATCATTTGTTAGCTTAGCTGCAGCTTCCTCTTAAAAGAGAGGACTGTCTCCATTTTAGCAAATACTTAGTGGGCCATTTTGGTGCCTTTGGGTAGGGTTCAAGATGGAGGTGAATTGCTCTGTTTGGTAACACTGGAGAGCTTTTGAGGTTCTGGGAGCAGCCTGAGAAGCAGAGAGAGGGGGTAAGAGGCTTTGGGGGAGAAGGACAGAGCAGTTGGTGGGAGCTGTTTAGGAGGAAAGCTGGCAAAGAGGCTTACCTTGATACGGATCTGGTAGAGAACAAGTAGCAAAAATGAAGTTCGATATTCAGTTGTTCGTTAGCAGTTAGTTATCTCCCAAGCTGGATTGCCAGGAAACACTGGCGCAGACACACTCACACAGAATTGTCACCATAGGTCTCTAAACATTGCGTTATATGAGTAGCTATTAGAGACCCTCAAAGAAATTGGAGGTGTCTTTGAGGCCCCAGAGCAGAGAAGAAATGGCAGCCTTGGGGTCCAAAAGCAACCCAGAGGTCAGCAGGGACAGGGTATGAGAGGGAAAGACCCCCAAGAAGGCAAGCCCCCAGAAAGTCACAAAACCATGAGCAAGACAATAGTACTCCTACAGCTCATGGACCAGGGGATCCGAGCCCACTTTACCCCACCTGGGCTACGTGTAAACTACAACAAGCCCTTAATTCTTTCATTGGTAATGCTTACTCCGTCAGGGACCTGAAATTTGCTGGATGAACCCTCACTTCAGGTTCTGGAATAACCGACAAGTAGGAAGCTACATTTTTAAAGTTTCCAAGATGCCAACAGTGGCTCGTTTGCATTTTAATAGTACTCTCCCTTTAAGTAGGAGAACCCTGTCATCAATGGACGGTTGCTGATCTAATGACTAATTTATAGCCGGGTCTCTAATGACCTAATAGCTCATTAGGGTTGACTGAGGCAGCAGGGGTCTTCGAAAGTGTTTTTCATCCCACTCTGAGGCTTTGTGAGTTTTCCTGTACATACATCAAACCACGGCCCAGGTTATTAAACGTACAAATGTCAAACCACAGCAAGCACAGGATGGACCGATACAAATATAACTTGGGAGGATAAGGGCAAATATAGAACCCACATGACAGAGATTTATAATGCTGCCAAAATCATATGACGGGAAGCCGGAGAGAAACATGCTGGGAACCAAATGTGTTCCCAATAGGTAAGATCTTATGCCAAGTATTGAGCTGTCACCAGGATAGTGTGGAAACAGTTTCAGAGGGACTAAATTCACCATTCATTCATCATCTAGTAAATCAATTTTTATTAAATACCTATTACGCATAAAGTAGTACATATAAATGCTTTATAAATATTAGAGCAATTTATACAATTGCTATGGTCATTTCACATATAAGGAAATCGAGCCTCTGGCAAGTTAGGAGGCTCGAGAGAGTTATATAATACACATATAATGTATACACACAAAGTAAGGAACAAATCTGGGACGGAAACCCAGGTCTCTCTCCAAAATTTCTGCTTTTTTGTTTCTCATCACATTGTCCCCTAAAGGGTTCAAAAAAACCCAAGCATCTTATTTCTTGGAAAATATTTGTGTCTCAAGATATAGGGAAAAGCGATTGCTGCTGGTATCCATTTAGAAAGAGCCCATTCCGATTGCGTGAATAATTAAATATTCAGGGAGGCCCCAAGCGACAGTGATGAAGAATCTTCCTCCGCGCTCCGCTCTCCATCACCGCGCCCTGCGCTCCTGGGCCATCACCAGGATGCCCGTGGATGACTGAGGTCCCTGCGTGGCAGCAGCCCTCACCCACTGAGGGCGCTGGAACTGCCGAGAAACAGAGAGAGAGATGAGAACAGTCAGCCTGGAAGACTGACCCTGTGGCACCGAAGTGTCTCCAGTTACATTTGAGAAGGTACTAATGAATATTTTTGTCTGGCACAACCAACCCCACCTTATGTGTAACTGCAGTTTTAACTAAAAACAATCATCAGAGAAGCATGTTAAGGTATCGAGAGCATGGCCAAGGGGTAGATCCTTCTTGAAGAGGGGTCTGTTCATAAATTTGGCCGAGATATTTGCTCTCCAACTTCCTGTCACCGAGGCTGAGGATTGCCCCCAGGGACATTAATTCCCTGGTGCTGCAGGCTTGGGCTGGCCTAGTGAAAGCCCTTTGGTAGAGATGCTTGCTGAAGGACGCTCAGGACAAGTGCCAAGGGGACAGAAGCAGGCCTTGGACAGCGTGTGCTGCCTCTGCTTTTTTTCTAGAAGACTGACCAGAACAGCCCCAAAGCCCGCATCTGTTCACGAGCGTATACAGAACAGGAACATATTTTTACCTTGGTAGTGTGGAGTTGTTACACCCTCTCCAGTACCGTGAGAGGATGTAATACCAGCATAAACATCCTGAAATATGTCAAGATGTGGAGAGGCAGCTGTTCTTCCCTCTTTTAAAGGATTCAGGCAATGTTGGTTGACCTTCATTATAGAACTGGCCCATATTAGCCAAAAATACTCCATGAACAGTTTTTTAGTGCCCAACTCTATGTTCTGTTATAAGGAATAGCAAATGTTTAATCATAAATATTTTAATGGCTTCAGGGATTCGTGGTATCCAATGACCGTGTTAAATGATAATAATCACATCTGGTTTATTACTATAGTAATTCAGCAGCTTCTCTTCAGCAGTTATTTTTTATTATATGTGCTGTGCTACTGTCATGGTCATTTATGGCCGTAATATTTTAAAGTGGCTCATTTGTTTGTTTAAGGACAGTTTCACAATATATTTCTGTATTAATATACATTTCACACTATTATTTCCAAGCTGCCACCGGAAAATTGATCCTGGCCTGTTAGGACTGGAGAGGTGGGAAGACACGAGAAATACCTAAGCAGAGATGGAGTGAGGCGGCCAGATGGGGCTGTCCCCGCGCGTACTGGGGCTGTAACAACCGCTGCTGAGCCTTATCCGTAAACAAAGAGGTGCACTAAGAAAGGGTTAAGAACTAATACGAAGGGAAGAGCCTAGATTGGGGGGAGCATGTCAAGGGAAACCCCTTCCCAGAGGCACAGGCATTTGGGAAGAGCCCAACAGGCTTGCAGAGCCTGAGGTGGTCATCAGGGTGTGGCGGCCATCTCAGTTGCAGTAACAAAGTTGTAGTGAGGGGGAGAAGAGGGGGGAATGTGAACTTGCAAGAGCGAAGCAAGGGCAGATCAAGGTCATCCGCCGGATGGCTTGTGCACTGACATCAGTTTCAAATCTGCTCGGAGCGGCATTAGGAGTGAATTGCAGAGGCGCACGGGGGGGGGGGGGGGGGGGGGGGGGGGGGGGAGGAGATGGACGGACACCCGTGTCCTTCCGCTCGAGCGGCTCAGAGCAGCAGCTATTACACCAGACTTGTGTGTGATGCCTGCTGTGCTTTTGCCCCGTATGTCACAAGGTGTTGCTTGCGATGGGGTAAATATTAGCCTGAAATCATATATTGCTCTTTAGTGGGGAGTAGGGGCAGGCAGGGGTTCTTAATAACCCAGGAGAGTTAATTTTCTGTGGCAGTCTGCTGAAGCAGGTTGTGGAAATTCAGAGGCATCCAGAGGAAACTGCCAGGTTCCTGCTCTGCTTCCTCTTGGCTGGATCCTGATTGGTCAGGTGACAGAGGGCAAATGGTTTCTGCGGCTATAAATGATGTATGGCTGTAAAATGGTCTGTAACCAGAAGTGCCAACTGACATGCCTGCTGATTTAACGGACACCCAGGGTTATGTTTGCACAGAGACGCTTAAATAAACACGTGCTAGGTTTGATGTCGTTTACTAAGCAATCATTCCTCTCTCTAGTCTTTTCCATTTTATACTTCATCATAAAAACGAGGAGAGTAAAACTGTGATTCCCTTTTTTGTAATAATGAAGATTTACTCATTGCACTGGCAGCTAGCTCCTCTTTCTCCCTCTCCTCGGCCCGGCCCTCTCTCCCTCTGCCTACCTGCAGGGGGCGCTGTGGTAGACCTGCGGGAGCCCAGGCAGGGCTGGCAAGCACAGCCAGGTGAAATGAATGAGCTGCCCTTGAGGAGTGGGCGGGCTGTGGTCTAGTTAAATTAGGCAAAGAAAGCCCTGAGGTCGCTGATCACTGGAATGGGAAGACGTCTGTTTAGCTACATATCATCAAAGGCACTGAAGTCAGGGAAGATGATCTGCTCTTGATGGTCTTCAAACTCAAAAGTATTCCATTATTTTCTAAGAGGGTTTTACAGAACAGAATATCCTATATTTTTGGATGGCCAGAACTTTTTTTTGTTAACTAGTAGAATTACCTGTTTTTAAAAGAGTATATAAACCCATTTGATTCTGGTGCCTTTTGCAATAGTAAACTTTCAACCAACTCTTTTCTCTGGTACTCAGTCTACTCAAGTTTCTGTTCTTGGGTCAATTTTGATAATGTTTGTTAAGAAATTGTTTATTTTAGATTTTGATTTTATTTGCCACTGAAGCACAAGTAGTATTCTCTTACATTTTTAAAGCAGAGTTAAAAAAAGGAAAAAAAAAAGCTCCGACAGAGACCAATGACCCCAAAGCTCTGGCCGTTTACAGGAAAGGTTTGCTGACCCCTAATGAAATAATTGAAGGCTACACCTTTTCCTCTGGGTACAGCTTTTACTCTGTCCCATAGATTCATATGAAGTGTCCTATTTTCCCTTGCTTCTTAGACACTTTATAATTTACCTTTTCATTTTCTTTATTATTAAAGGGTCATTCAAGAGTATATTTGAAAATAAAAATAATTAAAAAAAATTTTTTTAAAGCATGTATTGCATAATGTCTAAGGATATTTTTACCCACTTTTTGAGTATTCGTGTTCAATGTTATCAGCTTATAATAAGAGAAGGTGGCCAATCTCTATTCTCCAGTTTGATATAGTCCCTTCCAATCCTTCCATCTGACTGGCTCTTCCTGCCTCCCTGTAGGCACTGGAGTTTACTACCCATGGAGTATTTTTTTTTGTATAGTATTTCTTAAACTTTCTAAACTCATTCTCCTGAGCACATTTTTTTGTCACTGAAGATTTTTTTAATTAAGACATAATTGTCATATAACATTATGTAAGTTTAAAGTGTACAATGTGTTGATTTGATACATTTAGATATTGCAATATGATTACCACTGGAGCATTAGCCAACACTGCTATCATATCACACAGTTGTGAGAACAATTAAGATCTAGTCTCTTAGCAACTCTGAAGTTTATAATAGAATTTTTTTTATTATAATCACTATGCTAAATATTAGATCTCCAAGACTTATCTATCTACTAGTGCAGAAAGGTGAAACCCTTGGTTTCAGTTCTCTCCATCTCCCCTTCCACATGGATCCTGTGGTAGCTGCCATTTCTTGCGCATGTCACATGTGCTAAACACTATGCCAGAGTCTTTACAATCTTAGCTCTTTTGTTGATGACAATCACATGTGAGAATTGGGATTATGCACTTTTTTACAAATAAGGAAACTGATGGTTGACAAAGTAGATAATTTGCTCAAAAAAGATCAAGAAAGTGAGTAGCAGAATTAGAAACCGAACCCAAGTTCTGCGGCAAACCCTGCTGCGAAGCCCATGAGCCCCATCGTTGTGAGATCCTGCCTCCCTCTCGTCCATCTCTTCTTTGCCAGTCCCTCGAAACACACGCGGTCTCCTCCTCCCTGTGGGTCTCCCCCTCCCTGTGGGTCTCCCCCTCCCTGTGGGTCTCCCCCTCCCTGTGGGTCTCCTCCTCCCTGTGGGTCTCCCCCTCCCTGTGGGTCTCCTCCTCCCTGTGGGTCTCCCCCTCCCTGTGGGTCTCCCTTCCGCTTTGAAGGGAGGGGTCTGATAGTCTCTCCGAGCACGTCAGCCAACCCAGCCTAGATTTCCCACCGCTGATTTCCCATGGTGGGAATCTCAATAATGCTGGTGAGGTGACAAGACCTGCAGACATGAATGACTGCTCTCCTCCCAGGGATACTGACCCCTTAAATAAAGATACTGGAAGAATGTGATGCTTAACTCAATGGGTGAGTTACTAAGAATAGAACTCCAATTCTGTGCTCCAGAAAGAGAAACTGCTGACAAACTGGGAGAGTAGGGACACCCCGCAAGTCTCCGCTGTGCCCGGGAAGGTCTGGGTCAGCTGCTCAGCAGGAATAATCTGGGCCACTGTGTCCTTCTTCAGCTGCTACGTGCAGGCCACTCTTTGTCACAGGCCCACTCTTTGTAACTGAGGATGGGCTCCTGCAGTACGATCATGGCATTCCGTGCCGAGGACCAGACTTCTTCACTGGGGACCCCACAACTGCTGAGCTACACCTGCTGATTGAGGAATGTACATGGGGAATGCACCCAAGCAGCGGTTCTCTGAGTCACCTGGAGTGCTTGTTAAAACGCTGCTGTGGGCCCTGGCCGGTTGGCTCAGCGGTAGAGCGTCGGCCTGGTGTGCGGGGGACCCGGGTTCGATTCCCGGCCAGGGCACATAGGAGAAGCGCCCATTTGCTTCTCCACCCCTCCGCCGCGCTTTCCTTTCTGTCTCTCTCTTCCCCTCCCGCAGCCAAGGCTCCATTGGAGCAAAGATGGCCCGGGCGCTGGGGATGGCTCTGTGGCCTCTGCCTCAGGCGCTAGAGTGGCTCTGGTCGCAATATGGCGACGCCCAGGATGGGCAGAGCATCGCCCCCTGGTGGGCAGAGCGTCGCCCCTGGTGGGTGTGCCTGGTGGATCCCGGTCGGGCGCATGCGGGAGTCTGTCTGACTGTCTCTCCCTGTTTCCAGCTTCAGAAAAAACAAACAAACAAAAAAAAAAAAACGCTGCTGTGGGCCCTGGCCGGTTGGCTCAGCGGTAGAGCGTCAGCCTGGTGTGCGGGGGACCCGGGTTCGATTCCCGGCCAGGGCACATAGGAGAAGCGCCCATTTGCTTCTCCACACCCTCCCCCCTTCCTCTCTGTCTCTCTCTTCCCCTCCCACAGCCAAGGCTCCATTGGATGGCCCGGGCGCTGGGGATGGCTCCTTGGCCTCTGCCCCAGGCGCTGGAGTGGCTCTGGTCGCGGCAGAGCGACGCCCCGGAGGGGCAGAGCATCGCCCCCTGGTGGGCAGAGCGTCGCCCCTGGTGGGCGTGCTGGGTGGATCCCGGTCGGGCGCATGCGGGAGTCTGTCTGACTGTCTCTCCCCGTTTCCAGCTTCAGAAAAAAAAGAAAAATAATAATAATAAAAAAACACGCTGCTGTGCCCACACCAGGGCTATGAATCAGTGGTCTGGGGACAGGCCTGAAAATGTGCATTTCTAACTAACCTCCTACAAAATGCTGATGCTGCTGGTCAGGGACCACACTCGGAAACCATGGGACGAGAATGAGAGCAAGGGCAGGGGTGCTGCTGAACTCACTGTAAATCACCTCCTCCCTGGTGGCAGCTTTGGAAGGGACTTTCCTCTGAGAAACAGAGCCGGGTTGATACTGAATGGGGCTAACAATGGGTGAGCGCCTCTCCGTGGGCGTGGGTTCTTTACCCTTCCCTCCCTCAGCTCGGATGCTGCCTCCCACACTCTGGTCTCTCACTCACACAGCCTTCAGGGCTCGGGTCCAGTGCTGCCTTCTCCGTGAGTTCTCCCAGAGCCCCAACCGCAGTAACCTCTGCACCTGTCTCATTCTGCTTTGAGTTGTTTTTTTTTGTTTTGTTTTGTTTTGTATTTTTCTGAAGCTGGAAACGGGGAGAGACAGTCAGACAGACTCCCGCATGCGCCCGACCGGGATCCACCCGGCACGCCCACCAGGGGCGATGCTCTGCCCACCAGGGGGCGACGCTCTGCCCCTCAGGGGCGTCGCTCTGCCACGACCAGAGCCACTCCAGCACCTGGGGCAGAGGCCAAGGAGCCATCCCCAGCGCCCGGGCCATCTTTGCTCCAATGGAGCCTTGGCTGCGGGAGGGGAAGAGAGAGACAGAGAGGAAGAAGGGGGGGGGGTGGAGAAGCAAATGGGCGCTTCTCCTATGTGCCCTGGCCAGGAATCGAACCCGGGTCCCCCACACACCAGGCTGACGCTCTACCGCTGAGCCAACCGGCCAGGGCTCATTCTGCTTTGAGTTTTAACACATGTGTGTTCGCCTTATCCTCCTGAAAGTGAGTATATGCATGTGGCCAGAGGAAGGTGCCCGATTTGTTCTGGGGTCTTTCCTAGCTTCTTCACAGTGACTTCCACAGAGAAGATAATCAGAAAGTACTTAAATGAGAAAGCAAATGAATGTTTGTGTTTCACTCTTTCTGCTTCTCCTAACTACTGGCTGCATCTCATAGTGTTCTTCGTTTCCTAACTGAGTGAGAAGCACTATATAACTTCTTCAACCAGAACACTGAACTGAGTGCTGTTACAATCTCCATCTGGCTCTCGCGGATTATTTCCTGCGCTAGTTATCATTCACAAGCCAAGAGTAAGTCCCTTTGTTCTCAGATTTTTATCTTACACCTCCTGCTCATGCTGATTCAATTTCCTGCCAGCCATCCATTCATCCCGCCAATTTTTACTGAGCACCAACTATGGGCCCAGCGGGCGCTGGGGATCCAGCAGTGCACAACAGCCCACAAAACTCAAGTTGAAGATTAAGAGAAAACAAAAAAGTAGCATCAATAATATGTCAGAGGTTGACAAGGACTGTGGGAAAACTAAAACACAGACGTGATGGCCAGGATAGCAATCTCAAGTGGGGTCACGAAGGTCTTGTTGAAGAGGCAACATGTGAGCGAAGACCTGAAGAGGGGAAGGGAGTGGCCTAAGTAAGGGGCCAGCGGAGCAAAGGACCAAAGACATCCAGGGGAAGAGTAATTCCTACCAAAGAGACAGAATGTCAGCATGGCTGGGGCAGAATGAGTGCTGGGGAGAGGAGGAACTGAGGTCAAGATTAACAGGAGGAAGGGTGGCCGAGGGCCTTGATGGCCAACATGAGAATCTTGACTTAATTCGCATCAGGTGGGAAACCATTGGAGCGTTTTGAGCAGAGATGTGACACAGTCCTGCCCTACTTTAGGAGGCAAATTCTGGCACCTGTGCTGAGACTAGACTGTGGTGGGGGGAGGGCAGGAGCCAGGAAATCAGGTCTGACGATCCAGGTGAGCAGCGCTGGCAGCTGGGAAGGAGTGGAAGTCGGGGGGTGGAGAAGAGTTGTGGGCGCTGGGTGTCTTCTGAAGGTCTTTGGACATAAAATCCTCCTTGAAGACAACGGAGCTTAATTCTGCATTGTTACTGGTCGGGGCTATATGTTATTCACAAGGATTTGCTTAAATGTGAGAACTATGCATAGAATTTAGTGAACACCAGGGTTTGTGGAAAGACTAAAATGTGTCTGGCTTTTAATCCAATTCAACAGCCTCATGGGTCATCTTCTAAAAGGAAAGCCCTGCGGGTTCTGGTTTCGGTTTGCACTCGACCTTCTTCGCAGCAGCGGACAGGCCTTGTCTCTAAGCAAACTCACCTCACCTGTCGGCTCCCTTCCTTTCGGTTCCTCCTGCTCTCCTTGTAGATTTCCGTGGGATACTCTGAAGCTGAGGGACCCACACATTTTTGAGTCCTTTGACTGTCACCCTCCGGTGTCTCTGGACAACCAGATACCCAGCTGGCTGGCCACATGAAGACACCCCTGCTGGGCCTGGGCCACCAGCCAGGAGCAGGTTATAGAGTTTGCAGCTTAGCGAGAGCAGAATGCTGGAGTTCGGTCAAGAGAACAGATGTGCATTATGGGCCAATCTGACCGCAAGGAGACATTGTCCCATACCTGTTAGAGGTGCCCAATTGCCTGGTTAAGCCAAGGCAATTTGACACACATTACCTTGTTCATAAACGGGGAGAGAAAGTGAGAGAGAGAGAGAGAGAGAGAGAGAAAGAGAGAGAGAAAGAGAGAGCCCTTCCTCCCTGAGGGTGTACAGACGGTTGGAGAGCAAGCCAAGGACCTCAGAAATGCTGCAGGGAAACCTCAGGAAGCAAAAGGCCATGGAAAAGGCCCAACAACGTGTTAGTGGCCTGGACGGTACCACACCCAGACCAGAAGCAAGACGCTATTGATCGTCTGTTCACTCTCCATTTCAATGCGCGAGTGGAGCTATCTTAACATGGGGGGACAGAAGCTCCATTCTGTTTAAAGGAGCCCACCGCTGCAGACCTTTCCTTCACTTCTCCAACACCTACCCGTCCCCTGTTCTTCCTAGTAGTGCCTGCTACTTCTGATAATTTCACAGAATCCCAAGAAAGTGGCAGCATATTTGTTATTAAGACACTTAAAATAGAGCTGGGGAGACCAGATGTCTATTAAGTGTAATACCCAAAGCAATAGAGCAATAATGCTGAGAGAGAGAATGCCCTTGATCAATGAGACCAGGACTATATCTCTTCACTTTCCCTAGAATGTTCCATTAACCATTACTATCCACCTGCCTTCTGCCATCCCTCACCATGCACCTGGTGATCATCATCTTCTCCAGCAAGAATGAACTCAGTTCAGTTCCTGGATGAAACTTCCTCTAGTATGTACCTTTCTCCCCTGCCCCTCTCCCCAGCACTAAACACAGGGAGTTCTCTCCACACACCTGTCTTCCCCACCAAACTATGCACCATGCTTGACACATAATGTGGGCTCGGTTAATATTAACGTCCATAAAGGAAAGTCTAAGCTTTGAATTATCTGAAAGAGCTTAAGGGAATAGTTTCTATGATAGAGATAGGAAATAATATGAACAAAGGCATGGAGGTGAATTGAGCAAAAACAACTCTTACTCACCATGTGAGACATTAAGCCAAATGTTTCTTATGATATAGAAAATGGGGGGAAAATAGTATTACTCAAAATACAGTATATGACCAAAAGAAAGTTGATTTTAGACACACTAAAGCTTTCCTGGGGGGAAACAATGAGATTTGGAAATGAATATGGTGTCTTTGTCACCAAGATGGCGGCAGACTTTTGAGGGGCAGCTGGCAAAGTGAGAGCAGGAAGAGATGGATGGCCCGGGCAGACATTGGCAGACCTTGGAGCACTTAATGGACTTAGGTTTAGAGACATGAAGCGGGGTAGAGAAACACTGTGTACCAGGAGTGTGAGAGCTAGGCATTCTCTGGGGAACATGAGAGAGTTCACCAGCGGGGATGAGGTGATTCCAAGAAAGGCATTGTTACCCTGGAATCAAGGGGGAACCTGGCAGCCAGCAGATAAGAAGACAAAAAGAAATCCAGAAAGAACTTTTCCAGGAATGGGCAATAGAAAGAAGTGAATTTAGGACAGTGAAGAACTAAAACAGCTCGACTCACAAGGTTAACATGGGCCAATTTAAAAGTTGTGAAGTGACCCTGGACATGGGTAGGAATAAATACCTTGTCCTCTAAAGAGAAGTTCTGCAGTTCAAAGAAAGAGTTTGAATCTTAAATCTCAACCAGTGTTGTGGTTGTTTTTTTACTTCAATGTATTGGGGTAACACTGGTTAACAATATTATTTAGGTTTCAGGTAGATGATTGTAGTGTGTGTCACGTGCGTAGTGCACTTTGTGTTCACCTATTCTTTCATCCATTCATTCAGTTGCAGAGCAACATTTTCCTTGCAAAGATGTGCAAGGTCTTGTGCTGGGCACTGTGTGGGGGAGGTAAAATATAAATCTGCCTGCATCCAGGCTTTCGAGGTTGATGGCAAATATGGGATATTTAAATATACCTTATTAACTGTCCTACAAGATAAAGAAATAAATACCATAGGTCAAATGTTATGAAACTCCAAAGGAAAAGGAGCCTGTTTCTGAGAAGAGAGATCAGCAGAGATTTTGTCGGGGAAGCAGCGCTTGGGCTGGGCTTTGAAGGATAGGTAAGAGCAGAGGTCCCCAAACTACGGCTCGCGGGCCACATGCGGCCTCCTGAGGCCATTTATCCGGCCCCCGCCACACTTCCGGAAGGGGGCACCTCTTTCATTGGTGGTCAGTGAGAGGAGCACATTGACCATCTCATTAGCCAAAAGCAGGCCCATAGTTCCCATTGAAATACTGGTCAGTTTGTTGATTTAAATTTACTTGTTCTTAATTTTAAATATTGTATTTGTTCCTGTTTTGTTTTTTTACTTTAAAATAAGATATGTGCAGTGTGCATAGGGATTTGTTCATAGTTTTTCTTATAGTCCGGCCCTCCAACGGTCTGAGGGACAGTGAACTGGCCCCCTGTGTAAAAAGTTTGGGGACCCCTGGGTAAGAGTGTGAGAAAAGCTTTGACAGTGCCTTGCACATGCAAGCTCTGTATGGGAGTTTGCGCTCAATATTATAAATCAAGCCAATATATTTGTAATTCTCCAAGGCAACTTGATGCCTTTGCTCATAATATTCCTTCTACTGAGAATACCCTTTCCTTCCAGACCCCTCTCTCCTTGTCCAACTTCCATTTATCTGTCATGATCATCACCTCGACACAAACACTCCCCTGACTCCCTGAGTCATGACCTTTATCATGCCCTCATGGTTGTCTTCACTGTGTACATGCCTCTGACATACACTCACCACCCAGTCGGGGCCTACGCATGGCTTCCTGTACAATTGTCAGCATCCAGAGGACCCCACCTGGGTTAGCTTCACCTTCACAGATGCAACGTCAGACCAGAGTAGGCACTGGACAGATGATCAAAGTAAAGCCATGGGATGAGTGGGGTTGCCAAGCATCAAGGCCATAGACAAGGGCCTGTGGTAGGTCTTTGCAACTGCCTATATTTTGAAGACAGTATGAAGCAAAACAAAAGCAGGTGTAATCCTAGGGAGAAGCCCCGCTTGCCCGGGTGGTAGCCCCAGAAGGTGACCTTGAACATCTTTGAGGTTTCTCTACCCATTGTTTCACCAGAGAAAAATAGCTCCCCTGTTTTCATAAGGATATCTGGCCAGGAACAGATCTCCAATGCAAATGTCTTTGTCCTCCTCTACCACCCCAACATATTAATAAACAGTTATGTAGGGCAGTGTTTTTATTCTATTGTCTTGTACCAGCTGGGTCCATTTACTACCTCCCAAACCAACACAGAGACAGGGTGGATCTCCCTGTCTCTCTCTTCCCCTCCCACAGCCAAGGCTCCATTGGAGCAAAGTTGGCCCGGCCGCTGAGGATGGCTCCATGGCCTCTGCCTCAGGCGCTAGAATGGCTCTGGCTACAACAAAGCAAATGCAAATACTGATTCATAGGGCCCTCATCCAGGACCACATGCAAATCGCCAATGATCACTGCTCCCTTAGGCCCAGACAGGAGCACTGGTGGAAGGGGTGGGGGCCTTTTTAAAAAAAAACTTTCAAAGAAAGAGTAAAATCTGTTGTTTCACAATCTAAAATACTAAGAAGCACACAGTTTGATAATTGCCCCTGTTCTCTAAAACATGATCATGCAAGAAGCCATTGGCTTTAAAAAAAAAACCCAATAAATAAAAAAATAAATTAAAAAAAAAGCCTGACCTGTGGTGGCGCAGTGGATAAAGCGTCGACCTGGAAATGCTGAGGTCGCCGGTTCAAAACCCTGGGCTTGCCTGGTCAAGGCACATATGGGAGTTGATGCTTCCAGCTTCTCCCACCCTTCTCTCTCTCTGTCTCTCCTCTCTTTCTCTCTCTCTCTGTCTCTCCCTCTCCTCTGTAAAATGAATAAATAAAAAAAAATTAAAAAAAAAAACCAACCTGACCTGTGGTGGCACAGTGGATAAACCGTCCACCTGGAATGCTTGGGTCACCAGTTCGAAACCCTAGGCTTGCCAGGTCAAAGCATATACAGGAAGCAACTACGATGAGTTAACACTTTCTACTTCTCCTCTCTCTCTCTCTCTCCTTTATCTAAAAATCAATAAATAAAAAAATTAAATAGAAAATTCACCTCTGCCAACTTACCAGTACAAAAAGGGTGACTCAGCTTACTTTCATAGTAAATTCCTTTCCCTTCAGAACCTTCAGGACTCCTCCTCCAGGAAGCCCTTGGTGCACAGCTTCTGTTGTCTATGTATGTCCCATAGCACACCATGGGTACCCATCCCTCAGCATTAAGGCATTTTTATCTAGTTTTTGGCAAGAGGGATGTGCCCGAAAGCTGTTCCAAAGCCTGTTTATAACAAATGTCAGCAGCCTGTGTTATAAAATGCATGCTATTTGTCAACAAAATAAAATGCTCAAAGCAAAATATATATATATATACATATATATTTGTAATCTTATATGTAATATATATGTATACATGTGTGTATATATTATATATATCAAATATATATATATATATAATATATAGTGCATTGACTTCCAAACTCTGCTATTTCACCAGACTATAAAAGAAAGTTGTATTTGTGTCAGATACTTTAATTCTTAAACCAGTGTGGAATTTCCCTCTCCCTTCTCTAATGGGAGGCCAATCTATCCCACATTCTACCCAACTATGGAAATTCCAGGAAAGGAGGAAGGACATTTAGTAGTTTTGCATTTGTGGTTGCTACGTATATAAATGGCGGTTTCCTACTTCTGGGCATCTAAGCAGGAAAAAGAACTCATTAAGTAGGAAACAAACGATTCCATCAAGGATTAGAAGGGGGTTCTTCCTCTCTTACTCTGTCTTACTTACACGACAAATGTATCATTGCTTTCCTGAGCCTTAGATTGCAGTGAGAACATGGTCAAGATGTGGAATTTTTCTTACATGTAATATTTCTCAAATACCCATTTGTTTCAGCATCAGTTAGCTATAAAACTATCCTTTTCCAATTAAACTGCTTTGATATCTTTGTCAAAACTCAGTTGACCAAATATATGTTGACCTAGCTAGCTCATTGTTTTTAAGATATCAAATATTAAACTTTGAATCCAGTGAATTAAAAATAATAAATAAATAAGCTCGCCCTGATGGATGGCTCAATGGTAGAGCATTGGTCCGGCGTGTGGAAGTCCCAGGTTCGATTCCCGGCCAGGGCACACAGGAAAAGCACCCATCTGCTTCTCCACCCTTCCCCCTCTCCTTTCTCTCTGTCTCTCTCTTCCCCTCCTACAGCCAAGGCTCCATTGGAGCAAAGTTGGCCTGGGCGTTGAGGATGGCTCCATGGCCTCTGCCTCAGGCACTAGAATGGCTCTGGTTGCAACAAAGCAGCACCCCACATGGATGTAGCATCGCCCCCTGTTGGGCATGCTGGGTGGGCCTCAGTTGGGCATATGCAGAAGTCTGTCTCTCTGCCTCCCCGCTTCTCACTTGAGAAAAATTAAAAAATAATAATAATAAATTAAATAAATTAAAAAATAAACTCAACACTATTAAAGATGGATCAAATCAGGGAATATGTTAGGATATTTTAAAAGAAAAGCAGTCTTGAAAGAAAGTGCCCATTTGTGAGTGTGCCCTCAGCGGGCACTGCCTTGGAAAGCAGATACGGCCTGACTCAGGCTTATCTACCCAAGGCCTGACACGCATGGGTTCCCAGGGTACACGTTCATTGAATAAAGGCAGTCAGGAAGGAAGGAAGGAAGGAATTTATGGTGACAGCATAAACAGAGCTTTGTGGATATTTCTGCTGTCCCCAGAAGAGCTATGGATTTTTCCAAATTATTTCAAACTCACCATATTCTCCAGGTGGTCCTTTCCTTACATGAAACAGAGACTTGGACTAGAACCAAAAGGTCCTTACTGTCCTTCAGTGAAGGCGCAATCCCAGTAGGAGGGGCTCCTGCCTGGGTTCCTACCTGCTCCCCGCCTTCACCTCTCTGTGCCTCAGTCTCTGACCTGAGGTTAACAGCATTTCCTGAGCTACCACTGACCTGATGCCTCCACAGTCTTAAGTGTACTGGGAAAAATTTTCCTGGAACTCGACGCACTGTCGGACTGTGAGTGCTCACTTCTCCGGGGGGAAGAACCAGCAGGCAGCTGACTCATCACCCTGCATCCCTGCAAGTTGCCGCTGAGATGTCTTCATTCTCGCTCAAATGGTCCATCTGGGCCAGCCCCTCTCTGCCTCTGAGCCAGGTGGGTGGCGGCAGCCTCTGCGACAGGCCCTGGAGACTCGGTCCAGGGGAGACCGGGCAGCAGCTCTGCCTAGGACGCCAGATGCCCGTCAGACTGCATAGACCCGCCGGCTCACACAGGGCACCACTGAGGAAGACTGGTTTCCTGTCTAAGGACTGAAGTCCTCCTCTCTTTTTGCTTTTCTCAAACATTTTTCTCTTCATCATGCATCCTCTGCTAACCACGTTTGTCCCCTGGGGTGACCGACACAGCTGACCAGCTGCTTGAAAGGGAAGATGGGGAGTATAAGGGGAAACATCGGGGCCTAAGAGCACAAAGGGTCTCAGACAGTGTCTGAAACACTGACTGTGATCCACTGTTAGTTAAGTCGTCGTTATTGTTGTATTAGTATTAGTATTACTGAGCAGGGCTGGAGAATGAGGAGCACGCTTTCTGACAGGAGTTGGAGGGAGGCCTTCCCACCAGGCTGGCCCCACAGGGCCGCCTTCCTCCCCCGGCTGTTCCTGGCGTGCCAGCCAACTCTCCACCCATGTGACCACGCTTCCATCCAAGACAATTTGAATTAATTTGGGGCATGAAATTTGGTGGGACGCAGTGCCAAATGTTTAACTGAAATCAAGATGCAAACTTCCCTTCATCTACTCGTTTTGTAAATTCTGTCAAAAAATAAAATAAAAGCCATTAAGCTTGTCTGGCAACATTTGTCCTTCATGCACCAAGCTACTCATTGTTTCCAACCCCCTTATCCTCCGTCTGCCTGCCCATCCCCCCGCCTCACTATCTGTTCCGTTATATTTATGGTCCCTGCGCAGGCCCAGCACACTGTCAGCTTCACTGACTTTGCCAAGTCTAAGATCCCTTTTAGGGACTCATTTTATTTAAAAAGCACCCCATTAATGGGTTTAATGGCTTTTCAATCACTTAGTATGCATTGTCAATGAAGGAGAATCGATTTCTGAGAATTCCTGTTCTGGGAGGAAAACAAACAGCCCTTCCTTCCCATTGCACTTTGGCCACTGCACAGACGCAGGGCTGCCTCCTCCTGGGCCCGCTGCCCCCTTGCAGCAGGGCTGCCTCCTCCCGGGCCCACTGCCCCCTTGCAGCAGGGCTGGCTCCGTCCCGAGTACCCTGCCCCCTTGCAGCAGGGCTGGCTCAGTCCCGGGTACACTGTCCCCTTACAGCAGGGCTGCCTCCTCCCGGGTCCGCTGCCCCCTTGCAGCAGGGCTGGCTCCGTCCCGAGTACCCTGCCCCCTTGCAGCAGGGCTGGCTCAGTCCCGGGTACACTGTCCCCTTACAGCAGGGCTGGCTCAGTCCCGGGCACACTGTCCCCTTGCAGCAGGGCTGGCTCAGTCCCGGGTACACTGTCCCCTTGCAGCAGGGCTGCCTCCTCCTGGGTACACTGTCCCCTTGCAGCAGGGCTGGCTCCGTCCCGGGTATACTGTCCCCTGCTGCAGGGCTGGCTCCTTTCTGGTACACTGTCCCCTTGCAGCAGGGCTGCCTCCTCCCGGGCCCGCTGTCCCCATGCAGCAGGGCTGGCTCAGTCCCGGGCCCGCTGTCCCCTGCAGCAGGGCTGGCTCCGTCCCGGGTACACTGTCCCCTTGCAGCAGGGCTGCCTCCTCCCGGGCCCGCTGTCCCCATGCAGCAGGGCTGGCTCCGTCCCGGGCCCGCTGTCCCCTGCAGCAGGGCTGGCTCCGTCCCGGGTACACTGTCCCCTTGCAGCAGGGCTGGCTCAGTCCCGGGTACACTGTCCCCTTGCAGCAGGGCTGGCTCAGTCCCGGGTACACTGTCCCCTTGCAGCAGGGCTGGCTCCTTTCCGGTACACTGTCCCCTTGCAGCAGGGCTGGCTCCGTCCCGGGTACATTGTCCCCTTGCAGCAGGGCTGGCTCCGTCCCGGGTACACTGTCCCCTTGCAGCAGGGCTGGCTCCGTCCCGGGTACACTGTCCCCTTGCAGCAGGGCTGGCTCCTCCTGGGCCCGCTGTCCCCTTGCAGCAGGGCTGGCTCAGTCCCGGGTACACTGTCCCCTTGCAGCAGGGCTGGCTCCGTCCCGGGTACACTGTCCCCTGCAGCAGGGCTGGCTCAGTCCCGGGTACACTGTCCCCTTGCTGCAGGGCTGGCTCAGTCCCGGGTACACTGTCCCCCTGCAGCAGGGCTGGCTCAGTCCCGGGCACACTGTCCCCTTGCAGCAGGGCTGGCTCAGTCCCGGGCCCACTGCCCCCTTGCAGCAGGGCTGGCTCAGTCCCGGGTACACTGTCCCCTTGCAGCAGGGCTGGCTCAGTCCCGGGCACACTGTCCCCTTGCAGCAGGGCTGGCTCCTCCCGGGCCCGCTGCCCCTTGCAGCAGGGCTGGCTCAGTCCCAGGTACACTGTCCCCTGCAGCAGGGCTGGCTCCGTCCCGGGCCCGCTGTCCCCTTGCAGCAGGGCTGGCTCCTCCCGGGTACACTGTCCCCTGCAGCAGGGCTGGCTCAGTCCCGGGTACCCTGTCCCCTTGCAGCAGGGCTGGCTCAGTCCCGGGTACACTGTCCCCTTGCAGCAGGGCTGCCTCAGTCCCGGGTACACTGTCCCCTGCAGCAGGGCTGGCTCCTTTCCGGTACACTGTCCCCTGCAGCAGACCCGTGGGAAGAGGCCTCGGCCAGCACCACAGAGCGAGCCTTGCTCCTCTCTATCTGCAGGGCCTCCCAGTCGCAGTAATAGATGGGGAAGAATGGCTGTCGTCCCAGCGGCCCGAGATACCGTCTTTTAGAAGAGCCCTGCCCCTCCACAATCTTGAGCTCCAGAACCTCAAAGCAATGATCCAACACAAGTGCTCTCACTGGGGCAACTTCTCCTTAGCTACACTCACCGGGGACCTCTAATTCCATAAATATCTGCTGATGACTTTCTATGTATAAAACATGCTTGGCACCGTGGGAGACACAGGCAGGGGACATAAAGAGAATAAAACACAGGCTCAGTCTACACTTGGGGCTTGTCCCCTTTCCAAGTTAAGGTCTTTCGGGTGGTGCTAACCAAAATTCTCTCTTCCCTTTCTGGTTCCCCTCCTCCCTCCCCTCTGGCCCTCCTCCTTTCCCTCTTCCTCTCTAGCCCTTCCCCAGGAAACCTGCATTAAATCTGCCCATTCTCAGTAATAACAGCTATGTTGTCTGGAGACCAACGAAGAGCCAGAGTCCGCCCCTCACTCGCCCTGCATGTATCCGTCCACGTCATCCTCACCCAGTTCTGTATAAACGCTGCTATTATACTACTACCCCCCCCAGTCCACGTCATCCTCACCCAGTTCTGTATAAACGCTGCTATTATACTACTACCCCCCCCAGTCCATGTCATCCTCACCCAGTTCTGTATAAACGCTGCTATCATACTACTACCCCCCCCAGTCCATGTCATCCTCACCTAGTTCTGTATAAACGCTGCTATCATACTACTACCCCCCCTCCCGCCCCTTTTCAGAGAAGGAAGTCGAGTGTGAGGAAGGTCCCGTTGTTATTTGTGGAGCCAGCTCCATGGGCCCTAGGGACCTTTCCTCTCACATCGATGCTGACTCTCTCTCCTGCTCTTTTCAGGATATCTTGCTCTCCGAGGAGCCCTAGCTAGCAGGGTGCCTGACGTCCGGCTAGTTAGAATAATAATATTAATAAAAATAGGTATCACCTACAAAGGGCCCATCCTGTGCCGAACTCCTTAGATACCTTTTTTTCACTTAACCTTTGCCACTACCTCAAGAGATGGAGGAAAGAACACTGTGAGGTCAAGGGTCTTGCCCAATGCCTCACAATTATTAAATAATAATAATGACTGAATGGCTAGCACTGATTTCGGCTTTTTATATAATAAGTACGGGGCTGAGGTTTCTAATATTTGTAAATTTTAAACCTAACAAAGTATTGTTTTTTATAGTCTACAGATGAGGAAACCAAGGCTCAAAGACTAAAGTAATGTGCCCAAGGTTACCCAGCCTGTAAGTAGGGCAGCCAGCATGTGACCCACATGGCCTAAGGCTGTGCTTGTAATAACACGCCACCCACGCGTCCCAAAGATCACGTTCCTCCCATTGCACCAAAGCTGCCTCTGTTCTCCTCTAAAGCTCTTTGGAAAATGTCCCATACGTTTCCCCAAAGCAATAGTTGAAGATGAACTCGGGAGACTTCAGGCTTTGCGGCAGGGCTGTCTCTTAACAACCTCCTGCGCCGCCTCGGAATCTCATTTGCATTTGTCCTTTCGCAGTACTTTCCAATTCCCAAGCAGAACACAATTTAACTGTAAAATTCGCCTTAACTAGGCAGCTGTCTGCTGCAGTCAGGCGCCAGACTCAGGTGCGACTCCCAGTTGGCCCCTCCGGAGCAGCGTGCCAGCCTCCGCAAAGCAATATAAAGTCACCTCGGAGAAATTAGATGCCACTTGGAAGAGGCATATGCTGCCAGGCCTGCTTGTTGTCAGCTTGGAACGGTGCAGGGGGTGCCAATCATGACTCAATTATTCCCAGGACTTCTCTCCTGAAGGCTTTCCTGCCATTGATGAGAACCAGTGCGGGGAAGACGACCAAATGTACTGGAGCAGGAGTGCTGCTTGGGACGGGATCTTGGAAGGGAGGAATTAGGGGTTTAATTGGCTTCCCTTCCCCACAATGTCAACAAGCCATCAAAATGAGAGCTCTCAGCATCCAATAAGCAAGGTAATGCTATTCAACAAATGTCATGTGAGCCTCTACTCTATTCAGGACATAATGTTAGGGGATACAAAAGTGAGTCAAAAGCCTAATCTTATCTTAGCCTGACATAAATAACCTTACAATTTAGACAGGTATCTACTTTTTTTTTTTTTTTGTATTTTTCTGAAGCTGGAAACGGGGAGAGACAGTCAGACAGATTCCCGCATGCGCCCGACCCAGATCCACCCGACACGCCCACCAGGGGCGACGCTCTGCCCACCAGGGGGCGATGCTCTGCCCCTCCGGGGCGTCGCTCTGCCGCGACCAGAGCCGCTCTAGCACCTGGGGCAGAAGCCAAGGAGCCATCCCCAGCGCCCAGGCCATCTTTGCTCCAATGGAGCCTTGGCTGCGGGAGGGGAAGAGAGAGACAGAGAGGAAGGGGGGTGGGTGGAGAAGCAAATGGGCGCTTCTCCTATGTGCCCTGGCCGGGAATCGAACCTGGGTCCCCCACACTCCAGGCCGACGCTCTACCGCTGAGCCAACCGGCCAGGGCTAGGCAGGTATCTAGAGTGCCAAGTTGAGTAAGAAAAAAGTGCCCTTAGCAAGATATAACCCACGGGGTTCAAAGACATCTGTTTAGAGGCTGTCGTTGAAATGAAGAGAGCCGATGAGATTATTGAGAGAAAGACTATAGGGAAAGATGATAAAAATGCCCACAAGGAAATTTCTGCAGAGGCCTAAGTCTATGGGGCAGAAGAAATGGCAAAGATACCCTAGAAATGGAGCCAGGAAAGAGAGTGACAGCTCAGAATCCCAGGACACACAGGATGACAAGTGGAAGAGGTGTGTCCATCATGTCCAATGAGACCAGGGTTATAATACAGGAGAAAAGGCCACGGAGTTTAGGAGGATGCTGACAACCACTCTCAAACAGTGCTTGTAAGGGGCAACCAGAGGTTTCCCAAGGTCAAGGAGGCAAGTAGGTCGTGAGGACCGTAACTGAAGAGTGTAGGCTGCTCTTTAGAAGTGTTTACTAATGAAAGGAAGAAGAGATGGAGGTCAGTAAGGGAAAAGGATAGCAGGCCTGAGGGACATGCTTTGAAGGATGGGAAAAGTGTCAAGCCAGCTGTTGGGTTCCAGGCCAGGGGAGCTGGAAGACGCAGGAGAGCATGTGTTTCTGATGGGGTGAGATTCTAGGGCAGATGGGTGGGACCTAGAGCACAGAGGGACACATTCACATCGAAAAGGTGGAGAGACCCTTCACAGACAGGAGCGAGGACAGAGGGGGAAGAAATAGGGCAGCTGTTCTGAGGAGGGAAAGGGATGTTCAAAGAACCCACACCTGGTAACCAGGACTTTGCCATATAAGCCAAAATGATCTCCGAAACAGTGACCGCCCTATCACAGTAGTGCAGGGGCTGCGCTAAAATCGTCGTCTTCTGAAGAAAGATGCTAGAGGGAATGGGAGAGTCCTTACATTCATCGTTCCCCAAGGATATTTTCATCTTTTTCTTTCTCGTTCATTTTTTCATTACATTTTTAATTACAGTAAACTTAGTCATTCAACCGTCCCTGTTTTTACTTCTCCTTAACAATATCTTGGCCCTGGCCAGTTGGCTCAGCAGTAGAGTATCAGCCTGGCGTGTGGAAGTCCCAGATTCGATTACCAGTCAGGACACACAGGAGAAGTGACCATCTGCTTCTCCATAGCTCCCTCTTCTCTCTCTCTCTCTCTCTCTCTCTCTCTCTCTCTTCCCCTTCTGCAGTCATGGCTCAAATGGTTCAAGCAAGTCGGCTCCAGGCACTGAGGATGGCTCCATGGCCTGGCCTCAGGTGCTAAAATAGCTTGGTGGTCGAGCAACAGAGCAATGGCTCCAGATGGACAGAGCATCAGCTCCAGACAGGGTTTTCCAGGTGGATCCTAGTCGGGGCATATGTGAGAATCTGTCTCTCTGCTTCCCCTCCTCTCACTTAATAAAAAAAGTAAAAAATTAAAATAAAATAATATCATAACTTTTATCTCAAGAATTTACTTCTCTTGTTATAATCAACTCTAGAGTCCACAGAAGCTTATTATCCAGGCTGAAGATGATCTGGGTCTTTCTTGTTCTCCTCACCCCCTCAGAATCCCTGTGTCTTATCCATTTCACTGCTTACCAGTTCCTCCACCAGACGTGGGCAGGGGCAACCTGAAAAAGCTCAGACTCAGATCACTTCATTTCATTGCTTATTTTGAGATCTAGCCAAATATTTTGAGCTATTAGCTCAAATGAGGTTGGGGGTAAACTGATGTTTATAATTATTTCATTATCCCTGAGTGGAACTACTACCCACAATTAGTCCCAAAGTTAGAATGATGAAACTGTCTATATGGAAAAAAAAAAAGACACACTTAGTGAAGGTCCTATTGGCAGAGTGCTAAAGAAACACCTTTTGTGTCATAGCTTTGACTATCTCCTTGCTGTTCACTCTGGGTCTTGCTTGTTCATATGGGTTGTCTTATTTGAAATTTCATATATTACATTTTCAGATTGGAAGCTAAGAGTTAACACTGCCAGTATTAACAGATTTGTGGTTCTTCCAGTCCCTGAAATGTGATGCTCAGAGTATTCATCAGCATGACAATTGGGGCAGTTTTTGATGCTCCATACTCTGCCTATCTTGTTGACAATAACAACAGGGCACTGGGAAATATGTATTTTGAAAAGGTCCAATAGGCTGTGATATTGTGCTACAGTGTTTTTAAGATGTTACCATTCAGAGAATATGGGTAAAGGACGCATAGAACCTCTCATATTACTATGAATCTATGATTGTATTATGAATATACAACTGTCTCAAAATAAAAAAGTTTGATTAAAAAAAAAAGTTTTCAAGAACATTTTGCCATCAGAATAGCAAAACCAAAACAAAATTTAACAATGACTTTCACATATTCACTACATTCACTAAAATGGCTAAAATTAAAGACTGACAACATCAAGTGCTGACAAGAATATGAATGAACTAAGATTCTCATATCCCACTGGTGGAATATACAACCACTTTGGAAAGCAGCGTGGCACTTTCTTGTAAAGTTAAGTATAATTTATCATATGACCTAACAGTTCCATTCCCAGGTCTTTACTCAACTAAAATAAAAATATGTTCATAAAAAAGACTTGTATACAAATGTTGAGTGCACTTTTCATAATAATCCCAAACTGGAAACAACCCAAGTGTCCATTAACTAACAAGTCACTAAACAAATTTTGATATATTCATGCAATGGAATACTACTCAGCAATAAAAAGAAGAAAACCAGTGACTCATACAACATGAATGCATTTCATAAACCTTATACTGAGTGATAGAATTTACACACAGAGTACATACCATATAGCAACTATATGATGCCATTCATTTTAAATTCTAAAACAACCAATGTAATCTATACTAACAGAAAGTAAATCTGTGGTTTCCTAAAGAATGAGGGGTCGAGGAGGGGATTGACTGCAGAAAGGCACAATGGAACTTATTTTGGGGGAATAGAAATCTGCAATATCTTGATTCGGTGGTAGTGGTGGTTATACAGGTGTATGTATGTATATGTGCATGTTATTATATATAATCTATACCCCAACAAAATTGATTGAGAGAAAAAAGGCACCAGGGACCTCTAACCAAATGTGCAAAATAAAATAAACCATAGCTACAATTTTCTTATACTTAATAGTTTATCTTCCTAATTTTAAATGATTCTTCAACAATCAACAGGTACCCAGAGTCAACAGACCCTGGCTTAGATCAGCCAGTAGAGGGAACTCTTTCTCAGATGGAGACTCCATCAACTCAGTGACCTACAAGATTAATCTCTAAGCTGTGAACATGTAACTCTCTTCTGTCTCCACATTTCTCCCCTCTTCATAGGTGCAACCACTTAGCCAGAAGCAGAAGGAGCTCAAACTATCCCAGTGGAGAAACCAACCCTGTTCCCACTGAGAGGCTGGGGGTGGGAGGAGTTCTGGATCACCAGGTAGATGCTTCAGCATCCAAGCCTAATTGCTACTTTGTTCTCTCTCTGATCTTTAGATAAAGCTGGTAATTATTAAGAATGTTTGTAAGCAATCCCCCCTCGTGCTCCCCAGGCCCTGTGATCAGAGCCCTGCCACAGTGTTATATCTGCCCTCCTGTCTTAGTTGCCTAAGATAGGGTCTTGACTTGCTTCGCCTGCTGTTCTATAACCTAAAGTCCCAGTGCCACTTAACGCCAGGCCACTCTAGAGCTGGTCTAGTCTTCCAGTTGCCTGTAGCCAGGTTCCCATGATGTTCCACTCTGTCCGTTTACAGGACCACACCCAGGAAACCTGCCTGCCCCCACCCAGGAACTCTGTGCTCTGGCTCAGTCTGCCACAGCCCTAGCAGACCCCCTGCCCATTCTGAGTGTCCTTGTCACCATTTCTGGAGACCTTCCCAGATTTATGAATCCCATTTTCATCTCAGGGATGCCCATCCACCTACCAGCTACACTCTGATTCTCAAAGACACTTCTGCAAGTCATTGTTCACCAGAAAGCATATTGGTGACACAATCCCAAGTTCTTAGAGGACAAATTCTGAGCCACTGTAAAATAATTATGATGCATCTAGAATCACAGAACTTTAGAGTCAGAAGGTTTTCAGAACCCACGTGCTTCACTCTGCCACAGCAGGAATCACTGAGAAATGGAGTGGAAGTCCTACCTTTGAATAGTTCCAGTAGAGGGCACTCAATACTTTCCAAGACAATTTATACGATTATTAGCAGACATACTTGCTAAAATCTCCTTAATATGGACTGCAAATTTATCTTCTTGGAAACCCACCTATTGTCTTGCTTTCTACCCTTTTGTGAGGAACACAGAATTTCCTCTCCTGTACAATAGCACTTTATTTTAAGTTCCAAGTCAGCACCTGTGTTCTCCTCTCTCTCCTGCTTCTCACATTTCTTCTCCAGCATCAGGAGAACAATCAATTCAATTCAATTCAATTCAAATCAGTTCCTGCTCAGTTCTAGGCAGCATCCTGACTGCTTGAGATGCAAAGATGAGTGATTTATGGTTCCTGCCTTTAAAGAATCTATAAGATGGAAGGGAAGAGTTGGAGAGTCTGGGGGAGACACTCAGAGGACATAGTAGCACTGGACGAGGAGGGAAAGAGTGAGAGAGTACTGCAGGCATTGGAAACAGTATGTGCAAAGGCCCAGTGGCATGGCTGGAGAGTAGGGGTGCAGGGAATGGGAGTGTAAATGAGAATTAATACTGAAGAGGCAAGCTAGAACCAGATCATAAAGGAGATTGTAGGTCATGCAAGAGAATGGTGAGAAGTGGACTCAGAAAGGGGCCAAAAATATCAACCCAATCAGACATAGATGCAGGGTGCAGGAGAGGAAAGGGCAACTCCATTTTTCTTGCTTGACTAGACGATGACGCTGTGACAAAGAAGACAGGAGACCAGAGAAAACAGGCGTGGAGCAAGGAGCTGGTAAGGGCAGTTCTGCACATGCTCAGACTGGGCGTCTGACATTTGGATGCAGCTGGTGTTTAGTATGGATGCTTGGAAACAAGTTCCCCTCCTTCTCCCCAAAATAGATACTTAGACTAATTAAATTTTAAACTTTTGTTTCACTATAATAAGAATGAAGATGTAACCCACAAGATGGGAGAAAATATTTACAACCATATATCCGATAAAGAATAGTATACAGAATATTTAAGAACTTCTGCAACCCAACGACAAAAACCCAATTTAAAAATGGGCAATGAATTTGAGTACACATTTCTCCAAAGATGATACAAAAATGTCCAAATAGCACATGAAAAGATGCTCAGCAGCACTGATCATTGGAGAAATGTAAATCAAAACCACAATGAGATACCACTTCACACCCGTGGCTATCATAAAACAAAACAAAAAAAGAAAACCAAGTGTTGGCAAAGCTGTAGAAAAATGAAACTCTTGTGTACTGTTGGTGGGAATATAAAATGGTGGTGTCACTCACTGCTCTGAGAAACAATATGGTGGTTCCTCAAAAAATTCTCATGTAATTACCATATGATCCAGTAATTTCCGCTTCTATGCATATACCCTAAAGAATCAAAGGTAGGGATTCAAACAGATATTTGTGCACCAATGTTCATATCAGCATCATTCACAATAGGTAAAAGGTGGCAACAACCCAAATGTCCATTGACAGATGAACGAATAAACAAACTGTGTATGAGTACACTGTAATGTTATTCCGCTGTAAAAAGGCGTGAAATTCTGACACATGCTCCCACATGGATGAATTGCAGACATCACGCTAAGTGAAATAAGCCAGACCCAAAAGCACAAATAGTGTATCACTGCATTTACGTATAGCATCTAGACTAGTGTAATTAGTAGAGAGAAAATAAAACAGAGTTTATCAGAGGTAGAAGGGAGGAGATGAGGGGGAGTTTTTGTTTAGTGGGCACAGAGATTCAGTTGAGGATGATGAGAAAGTTCCGGAAATGGATGGAGGTGATGGTTGCAAGACAACACGAACACACTTAGTACTACTAAATTGGATACAGTCATGCACTGCCTATAGACCCTTCAGTCAACGATGGACGGCATATGTGATGGTGGTCTCGTAAGTCATAGTGCAAGCATGGTGTTTGTGGTGCTGCTAGAGGAAACCACCCTACTTCACTGCCAGTCGGATGACGTGCTGCGCACACAATTATGTACAGTACATAATGCTTGATAATGATAATAAACAGCTGGTCACCGGGCTATGTATTTACTACACTATCCTTTTATTGCTATTTTAGAGTGTACTGTTTCTACTTACAAAAACTGTTTATTGTGACACAGCACACCGTGGCGCTCCCACAGCAGCCTCGTACATCTCGTGCTTCCCGCGGCTCTTGGTGGCATCGTTTACTCTTGTGCTTGGCTTGTTTTGTACAGTAACGTGCAGGCTTTATAGCCTAGGTGTGTGGTAGGCTATACCGTCTAGGTTTGTGGAAATGCACCCTGTGCTGTTCTCCAGGCAACGGAATAGCCTAACAATGCATCTCTCAGAACGTATCCCGTCTTCAAGCTGCATCTGACTGTATTTTTAAATGGTTGCAATGGTAGATTTTTACGTTAGGTCTATATTACCACAATAAAAAAATCTAAGCAATCAAATCAACACAGAACACAAAATCCAGTGCTTTCAACGCGCCAGGTGCTGTCCTAAATGCTTTCCGTGCATTACCTGAGTTCAATTCCCTCAGCAATCCCGTGAAGCTGGGGCTATTATCATTCCCATTTTACGGATGAGAAATGGAGGCTCAGACAGGTTGTGTTTTGCCAATAAAAGCAAAGAGAAAAGGTGGTACAGCTGGGAAAGTAACCGGAGAGATTAGCTCCAGGTACGGCCCCCTGTAACCTGCACACCACACATCCTCGCAGCTGACTTACAGCCTAGGAGCATTATCTGTGCTTGAGTAGGAAGGGGGCTAAGCGAGGAGGGGTGGGGCCAGACCCTGGCCTGGCTGTAGGCCTTGGACTCGGCACCTCCGCGCCGCTGGCTGAACCAGGTACGCACACGCTAGGACCTCTTCCTTCTGACCCTCACTGCGGGCGGCAGAGCCTTGATGAGAGCTACACCCCCGGACACACTGTGAACATAAAAGGGCAAACTTGCGAGGGGACGGTTTTCTTCAAACGTTCTCCAAGAAAAGGCCTACAGGAGCGTGTGCCCGTCTAAGGATGTCTGGAGACTAACTGGCCCCTCGCTCAGCTAGAAATCCTTTGAAGTTTAAAAAAAAAATTGGAATACCTAATGCTGTTGGTGAATCATTGACTAGAACGCCTGCACAATCAGGGGGGAAATTCTTACATTGGTGATTCCAAAATGTTAATGTTTTACTAACATGTATGCTGGTTTTCAATATATTGTTCTTTTCTGAACTCTTGCTCTCTGGCTATAAAAGAGACCGGTGTTACCACAAAGGCGCTGTGTTATTAACATTTATTGAGATCTTACTACATGTAAGCTCTTCACCTGTATTATTTAACCCTCATAATGTCCTTATTTTATAGCTGAGAAAACACACAGAGGTCCAATGTCAACTGGCAAGGAAGTGGAGCGCTGACAGTCGCAGCAAGCAGCCTGACCCGGCTCCTTACAATAAGCCTCCATGACCCAGGGAAACCCCTCCACACCCTTAGGGGCCCACTTTCCTCATCTGGGAACTGAGGGGGCTGTGAGAGTCTCTTCCAGCTGGCCGTGTCTGTTTCCTCGTCCATACACACAAATGGCATGACCCTCCTCCACCAGGGCTTCCCTGGTGCCAACTTTGCTCCAACGGAGCCCTGGCTGCGGGAGTGGAAGAGAGAGATAAGAAAGAAAGGAGAGGGAGAAGGGTGGAGAAGCAGATGGGCGCTTCTCCTGTGTGCCCTGGACAGAAATCAAACCCAGGACATCCACATGCTGGGCCGACACTCTACCACTGAGCCAACCGGCCAGGGCTGAACATCTCAACTATCTTCACCAAGACTCCCCACACCGAAATAGCCCAATAAAAGGAAGCAAGAGACAAAGATATTCAAGACCGAGAAAGAGAAAGAGTTTGAATTGACATGCTCATTACATTTTCCTCTTTCTCCCCCCTGGAGTCAAACAATATCTTCTCACTTACAAATTTTCTAACAAGCCTGGATAGTACAGTGGTGTGCCGGTAAGTGTTTAACAGCCAGCTCTCCAATAAACAGAGAAAAGCCCTGGTCGGTAACATCTGCTGAATTCTGTAGTTTCAATATTTCCACCGTGGCTCATTTCAAGCTACTGACGACACCAAGTCACTGAGCACAGAGCTGGAAGGAGATAAAAGCCAGAGGGGGCGGGCGCCGTTGCACTGGCCTGGGTCATGGTCCCAGTTCATCGAAAGCCTGGCAGCTGGAAGTGTTTTATTCATTCTTCATTCATCCATTCACATAATTTAAAAAAAAAATAAACTACAAATATGAACAAGGTATTTTTTAAGTTAGTTTTTATTACAAAGTAGTGTTTTTCCAGAATTTCTTCCTAGAAGTTCCTTGGGACAAAACAAGTGGAATGATAGTTTTTCTACTTTCAAATAATTCACTTACCCAGACCAGATGGAGCAATTTTCTTATCTTGAAATAGTATTCTCATTACCAGTCTAAGCATTGCGCGTCAGAACAGCCTTAATTATAGAACTCTAAATTGCTATTTTATAGAGAGCTTATAAAACCAATGCAAAAAAAAACAATATAATCACCTATAGAAAACGCTTATGTGGACATAACCCTTCTATAATACTTTTTCTCTATGTTGATATATTCAAGGTGCATGTGGGTTATAAAGAGTATGGACTCTGGAGTCTAACTACCTGGATTCTAATCACAGTTCCACCATGTACTAGCTGTGTGATTTTGAGCACATTACTTAACCTCTCTGTGCTTTGATATTTTTCACTGTAAAATGGGGTTCATTGGTAATAACAGTAGCTGTTGCAAGAATTGAGCAATATACATACAACACCTAGAACACACATAAAAGTTCCCTACAGCTGTTAGCAGTTATCAGCAAACACAATCAAGCTTTTCTTGAATGTTGTCTAAGCATGTCTTTCCAACAAGATGGTACAGTCCTCAAAAGTCTTTTTGCAGTCCCTCATAGTGCTCAGCACATAGTATGACTTTAATAAGTTCGTGTTGAATAAGCAAATAAAGTAACTAATTGATTAAATATGGGTTGAATCAATGTTAATTCCAGAACATCAAGCCATTCAGTCTCTCTGGAGCCTGGACACATTGTACCATCTCTATAAGCCTCTCTAAAGGTAAGGAAAGTAACCAAGAATAAGTATCTGGAGTAATGTGTCAGAGTTGTTAATATGTATTTATATCCAAGAATGTTTACTATTTATAAGCAAGAAAAAATTTCAATAACCTAAATGTCCAACAGTAAGGGAAAGTTTGAATAAATTATGATGTAAACATTATATATTTGTTTTCAGTATTTATTAACATGAAAAAAAATGCCTTAATGGTAATATGTGGGGGGGGGGGGGAAGCAGCACATAAAATGGTATAAACCATATAATCCCAATATTTGTTTTTTAAAGCATGTTTGTTGGCATTAAAGGAGAAATTTTCTTAAAAAGAGACATAGCAGAAATATACCAAAATCATAACCATAGACATCTCTGATTGGTGGGATTTAGGGTGATTTTTTTTCTTGATATATTTCTGTATTTCCTAAAAATGATAAGAAGAAAAGATGAATTAGACGGGGCTATCAACCACGGAGTTAGTAGCTCAGGAATGAAATCAGGTGACCCTGAATGTACATAGATTTACTGACTTAACCGCCTCTGGGTCAGCTACACCACCCACCCACATATCCACCCAGTCTGACATTCACTATCATCCCCCACTCCGTCCACCTTCAGCCTCCGAAAGTGTCTCAACTCTGACATGACAGCATAATCTATGTTTTGCAAATATGACTCAATATCCAGCTATTTGGGAACACCAATGGTTACCTTAATTTTTCACACTCCTTTCAGATATCTGGTATTGGGTAAATACAGTCAACCTTACGTAGACATATTTCCAGCTATTAAAATCCAAGCACATTTGTGTTATCTCCTACCCTTGAGGTGCCTGATACGGGGGAAACATGATTGAGTGCCTTCCTGATAAGGCTGAACCAATATGTCTTTTGAAATAAGCTATAGGAAAACCCAGGTTCAGGTGTGTGATATACAGTAAAAATCTAGCTAAAATTGGGTAAAAGGTAGGTCACAATTTAGTGTGACTAGTGTGAATTCTAGAATATTTTCTGAATAAAAGCCACTTTATTACTCTTGAATCCAAATGGGCTCGAAACACAATATCGTGAGTGTAAATCGAGGTAGCAAGTATATAGTTGGCTCCTGCCTTTCGGAATGGGTAAGAACTGTTTATAATGAACGTATCTGTCAAGTATGATTCAGTCCTTCTGATGTGGTTAAAACAACTTATTCAAAATAATTTTAAAAAGCAACTTCAGTAGTGCAGTGTGTAGCAATCTTATTTTTATTCTTAATTTGCTTACGCCCACCTCTGCTTGAGGCAATCTCCAGCTGAAGTCTATCTAAAGCGTCATAAATTTCAAACCGCTGAGCTAAATCGATAAGGTTTTATGGTACATCTTTTCAAAAAGGGAGTAAGAGGCATAACTTAGCTAAATGTAGCTGGAGAAATGCACAGAAGTTATTCCTGTCCTAGAGCCTTTGTGAGGGATAAGGGACCAAGCAGAAGTTTAATTTCCATTCATGGGGAAAACTTCACAAGAGGGGGCACATCGCGGGACAGGATCAGCTCAAATAAGAAGTAACGAGAGAGCTTCACCGGCTCCTGAGATGCTTCAGGGGAAGAAATTGCCAAGAAATACTTGACTGAACCCAAATGTAGTGTGTCATTGATTTGGAGATACCCCCAAAATATTTGTTGAATGAATCAAGCCCCCTCATAATTAAGGGACGTATTCCTGAGCTATCTATTGTGCAGTTCACAGAACACTGGATTCAGACTCCAGAGTAGCTTTTCGTTGGATCAAAATAGATACTCAGTGACCATTCCAAGGATAGAGAGATGGATGGAGTGACGAATGAATGATGGATGAATGTTATAATGGTAACTCTTTATCTGTAAAATGGGGATAAGAATTTCTTGTGGAAAGAGTTACTCCGCAACATTTTTTTCCCCCTGATAGCTGGTGCACAGGGAGCAGAAAAACAAGTCAGTAAGAATCCTAGCTGTACAAGACAAGAGAAGAAATCATTTAATCTCCTGTGTAAATGAAAGGAGACAGGAATTTGGGTAGAAGTGTATGTTTTTATTCTGTCTTGTAGCGCTGCCAAGTGAAGACAGGGTTTGAGCAGAGAGGCAGGCGAGAGGCAGCCGAGTGGAGCAGGTGAGCGGGCCACGAGCTTCCGCTGTGACAGCACTGAAAAACGGCTGTCAGTCTCACTTCGGCCCCGCCTTGAATGGAGATGTATTCCAGGCAAGGTTACAAATGCCCTTGATAGCAGCTCTGGTTCTTAGGTCATTACGTCTCAAGGGTAATCCAGCCCCAAAGTTCTTGTTCTTAAATTGGTGCTTTTTACTCCAAGAGATAGTCTTCTGCTTCTCTCTCCGTGCGGAGTGTTCAGATTTGGGCGGGGGGGATGTAGTTTGTTCACACTTCAGACAGCAGTGCCATCTGTTTTAGTGGGAGGAACCGGGGAAGGGCACCTCTGAGCCGATTCACTGTGTGTCCAGACAGCTCGGGCCACGGATGCTCTTGGAGTCATTTCCGCCACAAGAAACCAGAGCTGAGGGGCGGTCATTAACCAAAGCTGGAGCAGGAAATTCGGGCTTTCCCACTTTCTGGGTTGGCCACTCTCTTTGCTAGAGACTACATGTAGGGAAGCAGGCTGGACTGGAGGCGTGAAGAAAGCTATAGGCCAGCAGCAGGATGAGAACTGGGCCCCCCAATAGCAGGTGGGTTTAGGAAGATGTCCCAGGGTCAGGAGACACAGCTACTCCTGAAGAAATCTACAGTGCCCATTGGTAGCAAATTGGGGTGGCCTGGCTGAGAAAGGTGTTTTCTTCCTGCTGTCGCTGCAGTGGGCTTGGGGATCTCAAAGTGTCCCAAAGCTATACCTACTGCTGTGACGTACTCAGAAAAATCCCTGCCTCAGGACCTCAGTTCCTCCTGCCTTTAGTTGTTCAAGAGGCAAAGTCTCTTCCTGCTGACAGGCTCCCGGGTTCCCATGAGCCCCAGCCATTGTTATTTTGAGAGCGGATTGCTCCTGATCTCTGTTAGTATACGGCCTGTGGGTTAAACTGTAAGCATGAAACCAAGCCCAGTGGCAGGAGCTGTCAGGAAACCCCAAACAGGCATTTCTCCCAGAGTTCTGCTAACACAGGTTCTCCTGTGTTCAGAGGGGACGTTCCTACCTCTGTCCGGAAACAGTAACCGATGTCCCAAGGCAGAAAGAAACTGAGAGCAGCAATGGGTGGGCTGGTTTTCCCACCTCTGATTGACAGGCAAACTACATCTCTTAATTTCCAACAAGCGAAACAACTCCCACTGGGCTGTGGCAGATCGTGGCGCAGATATAGTTATTTTCTTCACCTTTCTGTGGTTGTGGTTCAGGGAACAGCCTGTGGTAACGACTGCACAACCTTGATTTCCACACAATCACCTCTGTCCTTACTTCTCTTTGATGTTAAAGTCTCAGTCTGGGAGCAGGAACCGGCGCTGTCGTGAACCAGCCAGGCGCAGAAGGCAAGCGGAGAGAAAGAGTGGATGAAGGAAGAAGATCCAGAAGCCCTTTCTAGTGAAGTAGGAGTATGATTCCATCCCTGAATGGACCCATTGTTTTGGCAATACCGCTGAGACCTAGAACGGGAGAAGGTGAGGCCCCCGGCAGGTTCAGGGCAAGGGTAGCTGGAGATGGCCCGCGTTGGGACCAGGAATGGGAAATGCACCCACAATGTCATGGGATATCCTCCACCCATGAGAGGACCCAGGCACTCAACTCAGCTGTGGGACTTTTTCAGTCCAGAGTGCCACCTACCAAGGGAGAAGAACTTGGGGTCTCTCAGGGTGTAGACAATAATGTGGACCCTCTCCCTTCCTCCCCTCCCCCTGCTCACTCGGCGGTCTCTGTAGAGGAGTATATTGAGTTTATCATGTCATAATCTCAACCAGGCATAACCCCACACTCTGCCCACCCACAGGAGTGCATAAAGAGAGCTACTACTCAGTGATGTGACCCAAGTGCCCAGAACAGTGCCTGCTACATAATAGGTGCATTTGCTGAGTCAGTATACTTAGTGAACTCTTCCTGCATGTTAGTTACTGTGCTAAGGATTTTACAACTATTATTTCTTTTAATTTGCACGAGAACCTTGTGAGGTAAGTATCAGCCTCATTTTTCAGATGAATAACTTGAGGCCAAGAGATGTTGAGCAGATTATTCCAGGTCCCACCACCTGGTGGAGCAGGGAGTTAAATAAAGCGAGGCCCTTCCTTGTACCTCCGAAGACTGGACTCTTAGCAACAACTATATTCTGCTGTTCTGTCCTATCACGCTTAGGGACAAAGACAAGAACAGAAATACGAGCAGGAACGGGGGACATAAAGTGAGCTGCTTTTCATACCCTGAGTGCTGACAATGGCTTCTTGCAGCTAAATCTGGGTTCCAAAGGCTTAGACAAAGCATTCCCACCCCTGCTTCCGGTCAAGTGACCTATATCCTTCAGGTTCTGCCCATCGAGGTACTCCTTTCTCCGCTCTCTGTGTTTTGGACCCATCTTTCAGGAGAATCATTTGGAAGGGGTGGTTCATAGAAGTAAAACTTCAGCTGATGCTTCCCAGGTGGAGGAGAACGCCGTTGGTAACACTCTCTCGTGTCCTTTGCCGGTTCCTTTTCACCCAGGATGACACACTCAGCTGCCTTGAGGCCGAGTTGTGAAGCCCTCCGATATGCAACATCTCACTGTATGAGTGTGCCTCTTTGGGACGGATTAGCCGAAAATATCCTGGGACTATGCCAGCTGAGCTTTTAAACATATCTTCCTTGTGGAACAAGGAGCTTCTGCATGACCCAGGTGACACCTGTGCGTGGGAATGTTCTATAAGTAGACACCGCTCCTCCTGGTATGACTCTACCTTGAGGCTCCAAGACCAATAAATCAAGTTCCCCTTCAGTCTTCTGGGAAACAGAACTCGTGATCTGGTTTGTGGGCCTCCATGGGCCGGTTAACCCAAACAATAGTATGGATCAGGAGTGAACTGGACATAGAGCATTCCCAGAAGCTATTCAGTTTATCGGTGTTGTTCCATCGACCAGCAAGGCCTTAGTGCCTGTCCTACGAGAGCTCTGGGGAAAGGTGCTATGGAGTGCGTAAAGAAATGTAAGGCCCTGCCCTCCATGTCCTTCCCATCCAGCCAGAAAGACGACCCATCCTCATATCCAGGGAGGCACACAGGCAAGAGAGGTGCCAAGTAAATATCACAGGCTACGAGGATTAGAAGTGTTCAGGGAGCCTGACCTGTGTGGTGCAGTGAATATAAAGCGTCAGCCTGGCATACTGAGGTCCCTGGTTTGAAATTCCAAAACCCCAGGCTTGCCCAGCCAATGCACACACGGAAAGCGACAACGAGTCGATGCTTCCTGTTCCTCCCTTCCCCCCTGCCGCCTTTCTCTCTCTCTTCTCTCTCTCTCTCTCTCTCTCCCCCCTCTCTAAAAATCAATAAACAAAACCTTTTTTAAATGATTTTTTAAAGAGTATTTGGGGGACTGGACAAGGCTTCTAAGGGCTGGACTGCCCGGGAACGTGCGGGGAAGGGGCGGAAGCCACTCGGCCGGAAGCCACTCCGCCTTGCAGGACGGCTGGGAGGGGTGAGCGGGGAAGAGAAGCAGGGAGGCCGGGGGAGAGCTTGCACAGGTGTGACGTGAGAACTCTCAGTGACCTGTCCTTCTTCCCATCCCAGTGACTGTGACAGTCACTGGCTCTGATCTGGGGACTCAGCGGGGCAACTGTGACGTGTGTGTTTCTCCTCCCCTTCCCTGCCCCCCTGCAGCGGCACAGGCTGCCGGCTGACACCTTCTGAGGCAGCCCCCAACTGCCTGTCTGTCTAGCTTTATAAAGAATTTATGGTGATACTTCCAACACTTCACGCAGCATCTTTGTGATAGAAACAAAAATCATTCCTGTCCCGTGTCTTTCGAGTTCCCAAACCCCACCAGTATTGTTTCTTTTCAGTGTGTCTTGAATTCACATTTTTTTTCTATTTTACAGTCATTACTTCCTCCCAGGCATCGTCACCTTCGAGATCACTGTGTTTAGATTACTATGACTTGTCCCACTGTCTCCAGCTACTCTTTATAAATCATTCACTAACAGTTTTGAAAACATGTATACCCTTTGACCCATTAATTCCATTTCTCAAAATGCATCATAGCCTAACTATTTTCTCTATTCATTCTTTCATTTGTTCAGAAGATGTGTCCTGGGTTTCTGCTATTTACCAGGGCAGGCAGCAATACACAAGCCAGAAGCTGAGGCCCTGCATGGAGTGAATTGTCTGGTGGGTTTTTTCCCTAAATCCAGATTTGGCTCTTGGACAAGACATGTCTATAGAATTCTCAAGAGACACTACGCAATCATTGCATCATACCATAATAAAATAAAAGCCCATTGACTCTGCCACGGACACAAAATGACAGGTGTAGACAGAATGAGAAAGGAAATTGTTTCAGGTCAGAAGTTTTCACACAGGGCGCCATACCTGATGAACCTCGGGGGTAGAGTAGGGTGGGTGGGCAGGAACACAGAGCAGAGTAAGGGGACAGCTCATCCATGCATGACAGGAGGACTCTCGATCCCCTGTGCCCCACCCACCAAGCAGTTCTGTAGATCCTGCCTTGTTACTATGGACTTCCAGATAAGATTTATTTAGACAGAATGTTCTGTGGCCAAAAAAGTTTAAAAACCACTAGTTGCCTCAAATTTCTACATTTAATTTGGAAATATTCCAGACTGGATTTTTTTTTCTTCCAGATTCCCTTTAAACCCTCTTTCAGGATTTAATTCCCTTTAAGCTTTTATGTTTAATTAATAGGCTTTAATGATTCCTGATATGTGATGGGTGTGTAATTAATGGGCAATGATCACATTGCCCATAATGATACGTAACAAGAACCTCATAGACCATGAAACATGCTAGAAACTAAAGCCCTAAACCGATTTTGCACAATATGTAATGGGAGGAGGGGAGAACTAGTTCAGTGAGGAACGTATCAAAAGCAACAACAGAAATTGAAGCAGTTTTAACAATTGGACATGCATTCTATATGGTATCGTTTGGTATTTTATTTAGTACTTGGGAGAGTTGTCACAGACAGATTTCCTGGGAGGCAGACTCTGAGGTGAGACTGTGGGCAGAGGGTTCATCGGCAAGTGGACCCGGGAACCGCCCTGTGGGTGCACAAGTGGAGCAGGACTGAGCAGAGGGAGAGGTCGAGCTGTGCTATGGTCACAACGGAGACCTTGGCCAGCCCACAGGCTCTGAGATAACCCTTCAGAGCTGGCCCAACTAAGGCGAGAGGGTTGGACCTTTGTACCCTACACATTGGCCAATCATTAGATGCAAGATGCCCTCTGGACAGGGTCATAATCCTGGGCAGGGCAGCCTTCTTTGGCCAAATGTAAATTTTGCATAAGGATTCAACTGTAAGCCACCAGTAGACAGGGCTCCCGGCAGTGGGGGAATGATACTTCAGTCCTGGAGGAGGGTCTGGGCAGAGCACCAGAGCATGAACTTCAAGAGAAAACCCACAGGAGATGGTTCATGTTAGACTCCAGTACTAATAGCCAGGAAGATGACCTTTGTCATCTTCAATATGGTTGACCGAAGTTAATTGACATAAGGCCCATTTCAACTGGGGTTTCTCCTAATGGGACCATAA